>NC_044985.1:52753020-53053020 GCF_008728515.1 Papio anubis
ATGCTATGCCATAAAACCTCCCAACAGCCTCCTGAGATGGGTACTAGGACTCTCCCCAATTTTCAGATAAGGGCACTAAAGTATGAAGGACTAAGTTATAAGCTCAAGAGGACAAGTTAGTAAGTGATACAGCCAAGGTTGAAACTCAGAAAATACATGCAGAGATATATGTAAGCTTGTTTATTGCAGTATTTCTTTGGAAACAAAAAGCTTGGAGAAAATATAAATGAACAAGGGATTGGATTCAATAATTTATAGAATTATTAATTATTCTATACACAATGGAATATTGTCTAGCCATTAAAATCAGTGAATTCGCATGGATAAAGCTCAAGCAACGTAAGTTTAAACAAACAAGACAGAAAGTTTCAGAATGATACTGTATGATGTCATTTATGTAAAATGTGTTACCTGCAAATCGCTATTTGTAATGTTCATAGATATATAGACACTCAGTAGAAATATAAAGACTTGCCTGAAACTAATAAGCACTGAATTAATGATAGTGGTTACCTCTGAGGAAAAGAAGTGGAATGAGACTGGGGAGGGGCTCAGAGGGCCCCTGCGATAAAACAGGGTATCTGCATGTTTTAATTTCTTAAAACAAAAAAAGTTTCAGCAAGTTCGGCATAATGTTTAAGATATGATGAAGTTGGAATGAGGTAACTTGGTGTTCATTAAATTTTTCTCTCTCTCTCTTTTTTTTTTTCCTGTGGCTTTAAAATATTTCATGATACGGACACAGGGAGCACAGGGAGGGGAACAACACACACTGGGGCCTATTGGGGGAGGGCAGTGGGGAGAGCATTAGGAAGAATAGCTAATAGATGCCGAGCTCAATACCTAGGTGATGGATTGATAGGTGCAGCAAACCACCGTGGCACACGTTTACCTAAGTAACAAACCTGCACATCCTGCACATGTACCCTGGAACTTAAAATAAAATAAAATAAAATTTAAAAAAGAACAAATGGAAAACTGGATAATGCCACAAAAGGGTTAATGTTAGCAAGCTTGGGAGGGTAACATCATCATGTATTTTTCCATCTTAAGTAGCATAGCACCCCTAAATAAAACAAAATCATTTTGTAGAAAATAAAATACTTCATGACAGAAAATAATTTTTTTCCTAACTCTGGGGAATCCCTTTAATTAAACAAATTTGAGCAGCTTTGATTTTATAGAAAAATTGTGAAGATGATACAAAATTCCCATGTACCCCACACCCAGTTATTAATGTCTTCCATTAGTATTAATGTACCAATCTACACTGTAAATATCTTACATTAGTATTAATGAACCAATGTTGATACATTATTTTTAGCTAGAGTGCACAATTTATTCAAATTCCCTTATTTTTCACCTAATTGCTTTTTTGTTCCAGGATTCCCTCTAGGATACCAAATTTACCATGTTACATTAAGTTGTCATATCTTGTTAAGCAACTCTTGGCTATGACAATTTCTCACGCTTTCCTTGTTTTGGTGACCTTGGCAGTTTTGAGGAGCACTCATCACTTATTTTGTAGAATATCCCTTAATAGAATATTAAGAAGTAGAGTGAGAAATGTTATTTAATTAAGTAGTTTCTGAGGCTGCTTTAAAAAATACTAAAAGAACCAGATTCAAAATTCTTTTATTCAAGAACAAAATTTGTTCACTATAGCAGTATTACATTCAGAGACTGTAACATTTGCTGGTTACACAATTTTTCAAGTTTTAACCAAAAACTTTTTTTCAAAAAACAAAGACACTCTTTAATAATGAGAAACTAATAAACAACATTTAACCACAGATGTACTATTGCATTTCCTAATTTTAAAATACAATATTAAAAAAATTTAGTCTCCAATTATTTTTTCCTCTGGCTTAGCTCTCCATTTAAAAGGGTTTCTTTCCACTGGTGTGCAAATACTTCACAGTGTTTAGAGGACAGTGGTCTAGTGTCTTGCCCACAAAATTTGGAGTCTCTCAGATCCTGATACTACCTGTTGCTTCACTCTATGTAGTTGGATTTATTTTTAAATCTCTCTTCACATCCTTATTTCTCCACCTTTCATGTCAGGAAGTGGTGGTGATGGTGGTAAAATCCACCTCGCAGGACTGGTGGGAAGATGAAATGAAACTGTATCTGTACAGCAGCTAGCATGAAGGGAGATAGCCGCTGAAGTTCCCTTTGCCCTTCAAGCTTAAAGACTGAGTCCCCCCTACCTGATCCTCCACCCCACCTGCCCTTCCAGGGTCATTTGTAGTAATCTGTCCTCCATTAAGCACAGGAATACTAATCCACCAACCTATTCTCTTTACTTTCCTTCTGTGTCCCCTTGTCAATTCCATACATTAGGTTTCAACTGCTTACATTTTGCTTCTTTCTGAATACCCCTACAAATCATTTTTGTGGTTTCTAATTTACTGCTAAAAGTAACATTCTAGGCCGGGCGCGGTGGCTCAAGCCTGTAATCCCAGCACTTTGGGAGGCTGAGACGGGCAGATCACGAGGTCAGGAGATCAAGACCATCCTGGCCAACATTGTGAAACCCCGTCTCTACTAAAAAATACAAAAAAAACAAAAAAACAAAAAAAACTAGCCAGGCGCGGTGGTGGGCGCCTGTAGTCCCAGCTACTCAGGAGGCTGAGGCAAGAGAATGGTGTAAACCCGGGAGGCGGAGCTTGCAGTGAGCTGAGATCCAGCCACTGCACTCCAGCCCGGGTGACAGAGCAAGACTCCTTCTCAAAAAAAAAAAAAAAAAAAAAAAAAAGTAACATTCTAAAAGGCAAAAATTCATCCAAGCATGGATCTCTATGCCCACAGCATTGTCAATGCCCCTCAGTCAGTGAGCACCAAGAACACACTTGTAGTGAAACAAGCTGTGTTTGCTACTCATTGCACCGAGGGTGAGCACACTGTCAGGGGCTGTGGGTACCTCAGTAAAACGGTGTTGAAAGAACCTATTATAGAACTTGGGCTTTAATCAGGTGATTTGGGGAAGGATCTAACGTAGTGGGTATTTGTTTTAGATTGGATGCTGTTAAAAAGCCGGGACTATGTTATGACTAGATAAAGAAATAGCAGTCATTCATTTAGCAAGATGTTCGGTATTTTGTGAGTTGGACAGCGACCTTGATTTTGCCTTTGCTGAGAACAAAGTACGAACTGACCTTGCATTGACTCAGGGTGACTTTGCGTTTGGTATTCTGTGAGATTGTTTATGTCTAATAAGAGAATAACGTGACTTAAGTGTGAGTACCAGGCCAGCTACAAAATGGAACAGGGTGTTCTTTTGTTTGTTTATTTTTCTCAGCATCAAGTGCATCACTCTGAACTTTGGTAGTCCACTGTTCTTTTTTGACATGCCAAGGAGCTATACTTCAAAAGATGTGTACTCTGTAGGGCTGAAGGCATGCACTGGTTGTTCAGTCAGAAATGGAAGCTAGTCCCTTTATCTTTGGGCAGCTTAGAAATGGCAGTGAAGACTTTTGAAGGCCATTGTGCTGAAAATCTTAATTACTTGCAAGTACCCACAAAAACACTGGGAATTTTATAACAGTAAGTTTGGGAAAGTCCACTGAAAAACCAAAATTACTAGAAAGAATAAATGAAAGCCTTGCCTGTGATATTTGCCACAAAAGACAATGTTTTCAGAATTGAATATTAGACAAATTGCCTTGTATCATTATGAATGTAGAATAACATATACCTGACATATATTATTAGACCATGTTTTCTCCCACTGGTGAATTCTTTTTTTTTTTTTTATTAGATGAGATGGTGGGAAACTTGTACAGCAGATGCTGGAGGACATGGCTGCCAGTCTCGGAAACTCTGGAAATGCAGTGGGAATCTGGTTTTTGGTGATAAACATATTTGTTTTGCAGGTTCTTGAGAGCGTAGCTCCTCCTCATTCGGTACTTTCTATGATTTAAGAGTACCATAGTATTTTGCCACATTATTTTTCCTCACTGATTATAAGCAGATATAATGTCATCTAAATCTACTCTCTCAGCCATTAGCTGTAACACTTTTTTAGCACCTAACCTAATAACTTGATTTGAGTTTCATACATTGCAGGACGCTTTAATTAGTGTTTCTTAACAAATTTTCAATAATGAAATTTTACTTAAACTAACACAAGAAAACTCATAGTTGAAAATAAGATTCAATGTTATTTCATTTTTGCTGTGCAATTTAATATATTAAATTATTTTAACCTCCCCAAAATCTCTTCAGAAACAGACTGAGAATTTTCAAGGCATTCCAGAAAAATGTATCTTCCAATAAACTTAAGGGAATCTAGGAGTAAAAAGTAGGAAATCGAGATGTCTAAGCACTAGTTGGCAGACTTTGGCCACCTAATCATAGAATCCCCCAATAATTCTTAATTGTTCACACCAACTCCAGTGTTCCTCTCTGCTAAGTCTATAACCTGCACACTACATGTGCTTCTGTTTAACTATTCAGGGTTGAAGTTTTCTCTTGATAAAATATGTAATCTTATCAACACAGATACACACATTAGAGGACAGTCTCCTGACCATTGCTGGTAAAAATATATCAAAGATTTTTCTACCTTAGACTCTAACAACAGCATTCTGAAAGACCTCACTGCTGGAGAGGAGTGAATGGGGAAGAGAAACCATCAGCTAGATGGTCATTTGAGAGAACCTAGTACTTTGACCTTAAAAATGGGCCTGACAACCTACAGGATGGGAGAAAATTTTTACAATCTACTCATCTGACAAAGGGTTAATATCCAGAATCTACAAAGAACTCAAACAAATTTACAAGAAAAAAACAACCGCATCAAAAAGTAGGCGAAGAATATGAACAGACACTTCTCAAAAGAAGACATTTATGCAGCCAACAGACACATGAAAAAATGCTCATCATCACTGGCCATCAGAGAAATGCAAATCAAAACCACAATGAGATACCATCTCACACCAGTTAGAATGGCAATCATTAAAAAGTCAGGAAACAGCAGGTGCTGGAGAGGATGTGGAGAAACAGGAACACTTTAACACTGTTGGTGGGACTGTAAACTAGTTCAACCATTGTGGAAAACAGTGTGGCGATTCCTCAAGGATCTAGAACTAGAAATATCATTTGACCCAGCCATCCCATTACTGGGTATATACCCAAAGGATTATAAGTCATGCTGCTATAAAGACACATGCACACGTATGTTTATTGTGGCACTATTCACAATAGCAAAGACTTGGAACCAACCCAAATGTCCATCAATGACAGACTGGATTAAGAAAATGTGGCACATATACACCATAGAATACTATGCAGCTGTAAAAAAGGATGAGTTCATGTCCTTTGTAGGGACATGGATGAAGCTGGAAACCATCATTCTCAGCAAACTATTGCAAGGACAAAAAAACCCAACACCACATGTTCTCACTCATAGGTGGAAACTGAACAATGAGAACACTTGGACACAGGAAGGGGAACATCACACACTGGGGCCTGTTGTGGGGTGGGGGGAAGGGGAAGGGATAGCATTAGGAGATATACCTAATGTAAATGTCGAGTTAATGGGTGCAGCACACCAACATGGCAAATGTGTATATATGTAACAAACCTGCACATTGTGCACATGTACCCTATAACTTAAGGTACAATAAAAAATAAATAAATAAATAAAAATGGGCCCAAATGAGCAGTACCACAAAGGTCCTGAGGCTGCCAAAATTGGAGGAGATACAGGGTTCTACAAGCCAGGCCAGGAAGAAATCAAAGATCCTGAGAGCATAAAATATCAGTGCCCACTACTGGACACTACAGCAAGGCTGCTAGTGTGAACTGGTGGGGATGTCAGCCTGGAGCAAAAGATGGACAGGCTGACGTTCACCAGTGGCTGGGATCAATGCTAGCAACTGGCTATTGTTATTGTAGAAGAATTGAAGAAAAAAAAAGGGGGGTCAGGGCTGAGAAAAGGTGTCTCCAGAGCTGAATTCTTCTGGGCTGAAAGATACTATTACCATCCTATTTTGTAAATACAGTTTTATGGGAATACAGTCACACCCCTTCATTTTCTATGGTCTTTGGCTGCTTCTGTGCTCCAATGACAGACTGTATGACCCTTTCTGTCTCCCGTACCTAAAATATTCACTATATAGCTCTTTGCAGAAAATGTCAACCCTGTACTGTGAGATCAGTTCAGGGCAGCCTGAGGCCCAGGAAGAAATCTCTGAGGTCCTGATTTACCTACCCTAAAAATTGTGTGGAGCACCAGCCCTCCAACCAGCCCTACCCTCATGGAACTTACAATGTGGCAGGGAAGACAGACAATATCTGGGAAATTAGGCATCAAGCAGGATGGCAGTGAGGAAAGGGGAAATACAGGCATCTCCTGGGTCCTCGTGCAGAGGAGCTGCCTTGTCTAGAGAGCTATAGAAGGCTCTGGAGCAAGTGCTTAGCATGAGACATTGAAGATGAGAGCAAGTTTGCCATGGGAAGAGGAGAGGGAAGAGCAGTCCAGGCAGGGAAGGACACATGCAAAGGCCCAGATGCAAGAGACAGGGCAGCCGGGTCCAAGGCTGAAGGAGCCCAGTGAATCTTGGGGAGGCGGATGGGCAACTTGGGAGGATGTGGCTGGTTGATCCTTTGGGGCCTCATGATCCTTACCACTGAGAACTTGGGACCTTATCCAAAAGGCCATGGGAAGCTGATGAAGTCTTTAGGTAAGAAAAGATTATGATCAAACTTATACTTTAAATAGTTCCCCTGATAAGGCTTGGGACTTGGAGCCCACACCCAGAGAGGTTAGGAAATCGGTTTGAGAAGAATAGAAATCCCACCAGACCAAGAGGCAGAGGTGGCTCTGTCTGTGTTCTAGGGTTTTTCATTTTCTCTGCAGAGATTTGTTCCACTTTCCATTTAATTTTCACCCAAATGCTATTTTTTGAAACATGTTGACCTTTTCTAGACTTAATTAAGGAGGAAGAGTTTTTTCCACATTCAGATCAAGATGGTAGGAAGAATCTGAATGCTCTCAAAGCCATTGGGGAGCTGAGGACAGTGAGGGGAACCAGGCCAGGCCTGGGAGTGGAGAGCACCTCCCCCCACCATGCCCCACATCACACTGAATAGTCTGATCATGCAAGGGTCCCTCTGTGGCTTTTCTCTTGTGAAGTCTTGCCCTCAGTAAAGCCTTTCAAGACTCCAGCCCCACAAACTCTCCCTTCACAGAGCTGCTCTGAGAGAACAGAATTGCCCCTGCTCCTCTTCAATTTGGATGTCTTTTCTAAGCTACAGTTTTCTTTTCTTTTTTTTTTTTTTTAAAAAAAACCCTTAAAACATCTTTCACTGCTGACATTTAAAAATGTAGGTAGGACACCTTTGTTATTATCAGCTCAGCAAACGATTTCTTTATCTGAAAGATCATTAAAGGAGGAAAGAAACATTAATATACGCTAAGAAACAAGGAAAATAGAAAAGCATTATTTTCCAGATAAGCTCACTGTAGGTTGATGCTGTGTGTCAACACTGTGGGACACCCTGTCTGGGGATAGACTAAAATGAGGCCCTTCCAGCCCTGAGGGCTATGGCTGATAGAGAAGGGAAATAAATACACGTGATCCCATTGGCCACATAAGTCCTTTTTTCAGAGGCACTACTGAGGTAGAGGACTAAAGAATTGCTTAGGAAAAAAATAGAATGTAACAACAAAGTTAACTGCCACAGCGATTCTTTGTCTCTAAATGTACAGTTCTTTCCTCTTGACCAAGCAAAGCATAACTCCAGTATTTGATTTCTGCAATGAAACTTGGGCATTTTATGGCAATTGTAGCATTTTAAAACCACAAAATGGGCATTTTTCCCCCTAAATAGCTTCTTAATCAATTTTTAGGAGTCATCCACTAATATTTGTCACCATTATTCTTGGTACTAGGAAAAGAAAATTATTCAAGGGGCTTGCAACTAGAGTGGGTAGGAGTGTAAACAGAAGCTCCCAGACAGGGAAACGGAGGCTTCAATCAGAGGCAATCACAGTGTTACAGAGCACAGCAGGGAGAACCAAGGTGAGGGGGTAAGCAGTGAGGGGATGTGGTTGCCCATAGAAAAGAACTTCTGTTAAACAAGAGCTCGTAAATAAGTTATCACTTCAAATATTTAATAATAACCACTACTAGATCAGAATATTAAAGTTTTAGGTTATAACCACTATAATTTGTCTCTAACATCTCTAAAAAGCTATTCCCCCTCAAAAATGTTGACCAATACTGTCTTTTATTCTGTGTGTGATGTGTAAATAATATTTGATCTCTGTGCTCAAGTCATTAGCGATATGTGATTCCCACTGGCTTGGGTAACCCAAAAGCTGAAATTAAGTCCTAGAAACCAACTTTCTCCCCTCTAAACATGTATCCACAGCTAATTTTTCTTCAGTACTTATATTTTTGAAAACCGGGAGAATGAGGAAATGAGTACGGTGTTGGAGAAAAGATAAAGTCGGTGTCGTTCTGTATCAAACCAGCTTTCAAGGGTAGAATTTGTGATCATTGAATTTGTGATTATCAGAGCAAACAGAATTGTGCTTTCATAACGCCAAGTTAAAAAAGAAGCCCACTGGTATTTTTACTTTGAGCAGATTATTCAATCTATTTGGTCATTTGTACCGCACACCCATGTACACCACACACACACTCTCTCTCACACACACACACTCTCTCTCTCACTCTCTCTCTCAAGAGATTGATGCATGAACTAGCATTACTATAAAGAAGACAGCAACCAAGAGTCATCTGTATTGTGTACAATGTTATGAAATAATTAATGCATCCTGAAAGTTTCTATCCAAGTATTGTAGCGTTATTTACACAGGACAAGAGACCAATCTTTAATAAATCAGAAACACTACACCCCACAAAGTGAGAGTTAAAGGGAAGAGGGAATGAATTTGCAGAGACAAGTATAAGTTACTTACCCGTGAACGTGAATTGGAGGAAGCCAGAGGAAATAATGGACTCCACTGTGGAGAGTCAAAAGGTTTCACAACCTTTTCCAACCTCAGTTTTCATCATTCTAAAGCACTGAACAGAATTCAAGCCTTTTCGAGAACATTATCTATTTGCCTAAGGGTCAATGTCCCTGAGGGCAGCCTAAGCACAGTTCAGTGACATATGAGAAATATACTCAGAGCAATAACCCCAAACACAGAGTGTGCTTGGGAAACCCTCTGAGGGTGTCAACAGGCCTTGGAAAGTGCTGATTCACCTTTGAAGGAGAGGCAAATTGAGCAGAGTGGGCCCAGCAAGAAGCCTGGAATTCGGGCTATCCCGACCCTTATTTTTTACAGGCCTGTAGTTGTGAAAACTTACTTAAAAACATAACAAGACAAAAAAAAAAAATACCTTTAAACTTTCCCCCTCAATATAAAAGATTACTCTTGGAAAAATCCCTGGTTGCAGGCTCCAGATGCTCCTGGCCCAGCCATAGAGTTTTGTGGAGACAAATACCCTAAAAGAACATCTGAAACAGCCTTGCACAAAAGTCTGAGTGCATAGACAACTCTTGCACCCTGGCATGAACGGTCATTAACCTCACGCTTGGCACACCAGACGAAGCTCTGTATAAGCAAAGATGAACGATTTTTTAAAGGTTCAAATGAACAGAATCTCAAGTCAAATAAGCACATGGAGCTCCTCCAATATATTTGTGCTGCCTCTTCCTCTCCCTTCTTGTGAATCTTTCCATTTTTCCTACAATGTTCTTATTTTTTCTCCTTTGTCTGAGCTTACTCTTTCCTAAATGCATCTCACTCCAGCCTTCAGCAATGAATAATAATAGGCAACATTGGTCAAGACTCTTGGTTGGGTGCCTGGCCCACTTCAAAAATGTTATTTGTATCACCTCATTTTGGTAGCCCTAGGAGTTGGGTGCTATCATGTCATTTCTATTTTATAGTTGGGAAAACTGAAGCACAGAGAGGTTAAATAATCCATCCAAGGTGTAATAACTAGTAGATGTGAAGCCACAAGCCAGTCTGTGCTAACCTTCTTCCACTCTGTACTCTGAAATGCAATTGATGGACCAGTGCTTCTCAATTAGCAGAAATTAAACTGTAAGATCAAATTTTCTCAATTTTAGGTTTCTCTGTCATAAATTTTTCATTAAAATTCAGCATCCACCATTTTTTTCTCTACTGGAATTTATGTATAAGACGGTTTATGACTTAGCCCATAAACCTGCATGGTTTATGACTTAGCCCACAAAACCCAAAATTATGACATATAATTTTATATGGTATTATATTTATATGTTCAAATCTCAATATATCAAAGTCAGCAAAGAGAAGCAAGATTTCTAGATGTTTCCTCTATCCAAACTGGATGGGTTGCCTTCTGAGGTGACGCAAATGTAGTAATATCTGATTTGGCACCAATTAGGACCCAGGAAAAAGAATTTTGCTTCACACAAAACCAAAAAGGCAATACAGCTATGTGGCTGTAGCTTTGATTGGGAAAAGATTCACGATACAGTTTTGCTACCTTTGCTGTGCTGAAGTTATTGACAACAGTCAAAGGGTAAAAATGCCCACAAGAGAAAACTGTCAACTCAGGACCAGAGCTGATCTGCTCACAGGTCCAAGGGTCCTAAGACTTTCCTTCTGGTGGCATGAAGATCCAAGGGAAGACAAAAGCAGAGAGTTTTAGAGCTAGAAACAATGTTGTATATATTGATATATCATCCAACAACCTCATCTTCTAGATGAGAAAAGTGAAGACAGAGTGGCCATCTGTCCAGGGCCCTGGAGAGTTTAGGGTGTCTTCCTCTGCACCCTCATGCTGGCCCCTAGACACATCTGGGCAGTGTGAGTACTGAGCTGATCGTGCTTAATTCACTTCAGCTGTAGGCTTGTCTTCTTTATGCTTCATGGTCTGAAAATAGGTAGGGTTGTGGTCCCTACAGTCATCCAATTAAAATACCAGCTCTTTTTGAATGTTTATGTGCCAAACACGGTTCTCAGTTCTGGGATTCAGGAATAAATGAAACAGACGAGAATCCCTGCCTTAGGAATCTTATATTCTGGGGGCGGGGAGGGGGCAGTATAGACAGGAGACAAAGAAGTAACACACACAATACATCAGATAGTGTAAATGGTATGGAGAAAAGCATTGCAGGAAAGGGATATGATAGGGAGTGTGTGTGTGTGTGTGTGAGAGAGAGAGAGAGTGTGTGTGTGTATATGTATATGTGTCAGTAAGAGTATGAGGGGAGAAGGATGTTGCCATTTTTAACTGGGTGTTATGGAGGCCCACTGAGATGGTGACATATGAGGAATGACCTGAGGGCAGTAAAGGAACAAGTACGTGGGTATCTGGGGAAATCGCATGGGCAAAGCTCTATGCAGGAGCATGCCTGGTGTGTGTAAGGAAGCTGAACCTGGAGTGGAGTAAGCAAGACTGAAGTCAGTTGGGGATTATGTCAGAGTGGTGGGAATCAGGGAGTGCCATGAGCTCACAGGGCAGTGGCTCTGAAAGCGTGACGACTGGCCCAGCAGCAGCCTCCTCATTACCCAGTAGGAATGTACGTTCTTGGTCCTTTCCTGAGACCTACTGAATCAGAAACTCTGGGAGTGGGGCCCGATGAGCTGAAGCTTGAGAACCACTCCTGTAGAGCCTTGGAGGTCACTATGGACCAATTTGGAACCTGCTTCAAAACCATAGCAAAAATGTCTCAGAGAAAGCTCTAAACCACAATGGTAGAATTCAGCCAATAGCTGTTTAAAAAATATATTGAGGATTGCACTATGGAAGAGATAAAAGAAGTTGCCATCACTTTACTCCTTGAATCATTCAAAAACTAATGATTGAGGATCTTCTTTTTATAAGACACTATGTCAAATGTTATGCTGGCTACCAAGTTGTACACATTACAGTTAGTGTCCTTGAGAAAGTTTAAACCTTACAAGGATAATAAAGCTTAGCATATAAAACAAGTAAGAATAAAAAAGAACAACAGCAACTGTTATAATGTTTGATGCAGACCTTAAGTATTTAAAAAGTGACCCATCAATATGGATTCTCAAAGAAAGAAGGACTTGAGTTATATCTCAAAGTATGAGAGGCACCAGGTCATAAATACAGCATGAGTGCACACAGGCAACATTGAAAGGACCAAGATGGCTGCTGAGAGAAGAGGCAAACAGTGGCTTGTAAATTTGATTAAGTAGGTGAAGAAAGACAAAGAAGGGCTTTCAATGCCAGTAGGATGAGTCGCATGCAGTCTAAGATAAGAACTTCTGTTCACGGCCAGCCAGGGCCTGTGTTTACAAAGCTGAGCCACAAGAAGGATGGGTTAGGCAGGAAGTCTTGCACACCAATCACAGAAGCTGGTTATTACCACCCTGAAAATCAATATAAATTGTGTAAAGTCAGCATGAGTCAGTTAACAATATAATTGGCTATTTTTTTGTGTGGCATAGAGACTAGCAGAGAGAAAAATGTCTAGAATAGAGCTTTCTTAGGTAGCTCATGTGTTTTTAAAGCAAGCTGTGTGGAAGAACACAATTTCTGTAGTTTAGTTGACTGCAGAGGGAGGCAGAATGGTATAGTGAAAAGAGCACAGGCTTATGAAGTCACAAAGAACTGGTTTTAGATCCTGGTTTTGCCACTTGCTTGTTGGGTGATTTGGTTAAGGTAGTGATACTTACTAATTATTTCTCCTCATGTGAAGTCCAGTAGGCCTTGAATAAGGGGAAATTGGTGTTGAGCAAAGGTGCTCTGCTCCATGCAGTCATTCAGAGACCCAGGCTGACAGAAGCTCTACCATCCTCAACATGTCGCTTTTAAGGTCTCCTTGGACATGGACATCTATCCATCACACAGGGAAGAGAAAATATGGAGCATTTTGTATGGACAGTTCCTATGGGCCAATCCTGGAAGTGGCATCCGTTACTTCTGCTCAGATTCCTTTGGAGAGGACAGTGCCACATAGCCATACCTAACTTCAAGACAGACTGGAAGATAAGGTCAGGCTGTGTGTCTAGGAGGATTAGTTAAAAGTTAACCAATCTTAAGAGATGGTCTTTGAAATCACAAAGGTTCGTGTTCACTTACTAGCTATCTAACTTCGGACAAGTTACTTAATTTCCACTAGCCTCAGTTTCTTCATCTGTAAAATGGGAGTGAGAATACCACCTGCACAGGGTGATGAGGACTGCCTGAACTTCCCTGTGCCATAGATTCCGGGCAAGTATGCTGCTAGTGGAAAAGTGTTTTAGAAGTGGAGGCAATGCAGGTTCTCCTCCAGCATGAATGCCACCTACTGGTTGATCTGACTCCCAGGGATTATGCTGTAAGATTAGAATATTTTAGTTTTGAGTCTGAGATTTCAGTCTATCTTGAAGGCATGTGGATGTGCATCCCAGACCTAACATCCCCCAAACACAGATTAGGCCCTCCTTAATCACATCCCACAGTCATGAGTCTGGCTGAATCTGCCCTGAAAACAGAAACATGTTTAAGATTTGTAAAATAAACTTTCTCAATCTCATTCTTTAGGTCAAGGAGTTCCCATGATGCTGGATAAGGCATCAATAGTCCTGAAGTAGAAGCCTATCCCAATAAGTCAATCATATTCCAAAAAAAATATTTAGTTCATGGTTGTGCAGGGATGTTCTATATTAGTGTAGTAGGATAACACTGTGAACCAATTGCCCATGCATTTTTCCTCTTCTACTTTCTTTTATCCTGGGGCTCCTCCCCCAAGTAGCCATGTAATTGAATTGTGCACATTTTTTTTACCTACCAAAATCAGTATATTCCTAATTTTGTCATGTAGACATGTAAAAAAGGACTGGAAGAAGTACAATATAAAAGTGATTATCTGTAGGTTATGCAAATGTGAACGAGGGTGGTTTTCATTTTCTTCCTCATGCTTTTCTGCATCTTTTAAATTATATACAATAAGGGTAAACTATTTTTTAAATATATGTTATTAAATAAAAATAATGAATATGACAAAGGAAATAATAACACATAATAAAATTTTATTAATGATTTTTAAAAATACATAGAGAGTCTAGCTATGTGGGTGTTCTCCAAATATTAGTTGTAGTTCAGTCATTGCTTTTTTTCTGGGAAAACTCTGACTTCTGCAGAAGGGATGGGGCCCTCATCTGGACATCACAAGCAAAGTTTCTGTGGATTCAAAGCCCATTAAAAACTTGGTTTATCCTAACACAGACCAGCCCCGTGTCGTGGTACCTGAAGCTCCTGTTCAGTGGTGTGCCCTGAATGTCCTGAACCTGGAGGTAGATCTACCCTATCCCAGCTCTCTGCCTCATTTGGCTCTCCCAAAAGCTGGCTCTCACTGATCGCCTTTGGCTCAGTGCCTAGTCTGCCCCACCTCCACATCAAGTCTGGGTGGGGCTCCTGGAATTCCTTCAGGCCTCACTTGTGGGCTATTTAGAGTAAAATACTGGGCACATACAACACTTCATTATGGTCTTCAAACCATGCTTCCTTTAAGATGATCTTAAGGACAAAAGTCAGAAATAGTGAGTTGAGTAAGTCCAATGTATTAGTAGATGTTTTATGCTCCCTCTGTAGAATTAATAACACCACATAAGACTAATTACAATCCTAGCATGTTGTCATTTACAATTATCTAAATGAAATACATTGATCTCCACAGCACTCAGTACTTGGTTAGAATTTATATTTTTGTTTCTCGCTGTAATGAGGAAAACCAGCACAAAAATATGGACTTCATTCATAAGCAAATCTTTTCTGATGTTTTTGAGTGTGGTAGTTCTTGTCTTTCCCTGAAGGCTCATTATTGTGCATAAAGTTATAAAAATTATAAGGGTACATTTGTAATGGCCGAATGAAAAGAAATCGGTGAAATAAACAAAGAGGAGGAATCAGAGAGAATTCTGCTACAGAACAAAAGTCAATTATAAGTAATTGTGCCTGCAGTGTTGAATATTCATTTGAACTGTAGAATTTATCACTGGCAAGGGGCAAGTCTGCCTGGGGGTATGGGTACATTGGGTTTTCATGTCTTGGCTTATCCAGGACACCTCCCTTCTTAAAGTCATGTCTCAGTCTTGGAAGCTATTCCTTTGTTGAGGTGGAAGAGGAGGTGATAAGAAGTGGGTGCTTGTTAATAGTCAAGCATAGATCACAGTGATCTATGCCAAGTGGTTATAAATAAGCTGTGGGTGGTGCCTACTACTCCCTAGCTTAAAGCAAGGCAATTCATACTCAATGCAACATGCTTAGGTAATAAGAAACTAGTTTTACCAAATTAGTCAACACATCTTTGGACAGCAATCCAGTTGCCTCATGAAATCAAGATTCAGTTCTCTATATGAGCTTTTCAATCTAGAAAAATGTTGTTATAAACGTTGCTAAACTAATATTTTTATCTTTGAAGGGGAAAAAAGGAAGGCAGACATATTATTTTTATTGTTATGTTTCATATGGCTGTTCAGAGCTTTCCAGTTCCACCCTTACTGACCCTGGGTGACTCCTTACGACTCCAGGAAACTTAGGTTGTGAAATGCTGCTCTGAAGCCATAAGCTATCTAGAACTGAGTCACTAATTCATTGCTTCTCACTGACTAGACACACATTTGGGGGTCACAATTTTAAAAAGCAATGATTAAGAGCAGTTAACTACAAGGACCCTGAGCTTGGGCACCAAACCTCAAACTGAAGTAGGACAAAATGAAGGACTTGCATCCAAGTCTAACCTGCATCTAACTCTGCTGGAAAGGTTGACGTGGCTGCCATAACACTAGGGACCCTCTCCCAATTCAGCCCAGGGGTTTCAGCAGACCCTGTGTCAGAGTCTACATTTATCTCTCCCAGGATGCAGCCAGGCATCTTTACCTTTAGACCACAGCCCTCTCCACAGTAGTTAATTTGCCACGTACTCTCAGGACTCTTCATTGGATGTGGAAGGGTGGTTGCCTGCATTCTCAGGCATTCATTTCAGCACCCCGCATGTGACTTAGGAACACGTGCTAATGGCAGTCACTAGATTATTTTTCTTCTTGAGTGTTGTACATGTCTTTATTTTGAGTATACCTCATAGTAGTGTGTGTGTGGATTATAGGTATAGATATAGATAGATATGCCAAGAAAAAGCAAAACTCCCAATGTTATCATATTCTAAGTACTAGTAGTTTCCTTCAAGTCAGATCTCAAGGAATTTTATCTGAAGCCATGAGCTATCTAGACCTGGGTCACTAATTCATTGCTTGTCACTGACACTTGTTTAGGCAAACATTTGGGGGTCACAATTTTAAAAAACAATGATTAAGAGCAGTTAACTACAGGGACCTTGAGCTTGAGCACCAAACCTCAAACTGACGTAGGACAAAATGGCTCTAGGTTAGTGCTTTATACATAGTAACTTATTTATTCTCTTCAAGATAATAACTCATCTCTCCAGTTAATGAGAAAACTGAGATTCAGAGGTTAAATAATTTACTTGTCCAAAGATGCACGTGTGATAAATAGGATTTAAGCCCAAGTCCAGAGGGCTCCAAACATATACCAAGTTGTTTGGAGTTGCCAAGTTGCTCCTTAAAGACCTTTGCCAATTGCCTAACTCTATCTTGTCTGGCAGTCACTATTTGATGTTAGTACTTTCTTCCTTACTAACAAAACCCTAAGTTTGGAAAGAAACACATTCAGGGAAGGTGAGCTCCAGGCCTAGCCCCAGCTCCAAAGTCTAAATCAGTCATGGTCATTCTATTTCCCTACTCCTTTGATAGAATGGAGTTAGACATGTGACCCAGTTCTGTTCAGTGAAATATAAGAAGAAAATCTGCTAAGGGCTTTCTGGGAAATTTTTTTTCTGATGAAAAGATGGGAGTTTTAACAAGAGAAGTTATTTTGCCCTTAGATTTTTTTTTTTTTCTGTTTTCAACACTCATGTATGAAAATGTGATATCAAGAGATGCAGCAGTCATTTGGTGATCATGAGGTGATGTACCAATAATGAAGAGCCACATGCTGAGAATGGCAGGATGGAGAGAAAGAACCTGAGCCTTGGTGGTATGACTGAACCACTGAACAAACCCTCTAACCAAAGACCTCCAGGTTTTATGTAATGCAAAATCATTAAGTCATCATTACTGAGATGCTCTTTTATATGCCAATTGATATCTCTTACATTTCTAGATAGCTTCAGAAATTAAATTGCATCATTACTTTGCAAAGAGTTATAGGCAAACACACATATACACACAATTTCATATATTCTGAAGATTTTATTATAGGGAATTGAGAAAATGACACAAGAAAGAAAAAAAAAGGAAGTACTGCTAAGAAAACTGAGAAAAGGAAAGAAGAGTACAGCTAAGTGATTCTTCAATGACTCATCTCAAATCTTCATTCCAATGACTTCTCAAGGCTTCTCTGAGTGATCCCTCACCCAAGTGATTATTGACTTCCCTCTCCTCCCTCACCCCAGATTTCTCATGTGTCATTGCCAACTCAAATTCATGGCTAAAGCACTAATCTCTTTCCACACCTCTGCTTCCTGGAACCCTTTGTTATTATCAGCCTTATATCTATGCCCAATTCAGCCAGCCATTGGAGTGATGAACTTTCCATCCTAGAACCACAGTCCAATTTGCCTGTCACCTCACTGAAAAGGCTCTGGTGCTCTGGCAAACACTGCTGTGAGTTTCCTGAAACCTACTTTGTTTTTTTTTAACTTTTATTTTAGGCTCAGGAGTACATGTGCAGGCTTGTTATATAGGTAAACTCCTGGCACAAGGGTTTGATGTACAGATTATTTCATGACCCAGGTACTAAGCCTAGTAACTCAGTTAATTTTTCTGCTCCTCTCCCTCCTCCCATCCTCTACCCTCCAATAGGCCCCCAGTGTCTGTTGTTCCCCTCTTTGTGTACATGCATTCTCATAATTTAGTTCACACTTATTGGAAACCTCCTTTGGCCATACTTTGACACTGTCAGGATAGGTGGGATCCTCCAATTCCTGCTGAGATCACTCCAGATACTTAGAGCCCGAATAAGATAATCAATAGTGCTTTCAATAGCTTATAGTTTAAAAAGCTGTGCTGAATGTTTTGCAGGCCACTGAGGTGTGGACATGTTTTATATCAGTGAGATCACAGGTGAGCAGGCTGTTATTGGCTATACTGTTCGAAAATCAGCCTTTAACATCTGATTATATTTGGTTTCTTATTTGAGTGTCCTTGGACCATGTGTGCCCAGACTGCTATGGGAGTAAAATACGATAATGTATAATTTCTCTATACCTTCTTCATGCATAAAATCCCATTAGCATTGCTGATTTTTCCCACTATACCTGAAATTCCCAAACATTCAACTTTAAATTTTTGACTTTAAAATACTGGTAAAATTCACAGCAATATAAGTTTGACATCCTTCCTCATAATTTCCAATGCTGCTTCTTTTTTTCTTTTCTTTTCTTTTTTTTTTTTTTTTTTGAGACAAGGGTCTCACTCTGTCACCCAGGCTGGAGTGCAGTGGCCCAATCTCTGCTCACTGCAGCCTTGACCTCCAAGGCTCAACCGATCCTCCCACCTCAGTCTCCCGAGTAGCTGGGACTACAGGCATGCACCACCACACCTGGCTAATTTTTACATTTTTTTGTAGAGATGGGGTTTTGCCATGTTGCCCAGGCTGGCCTCAAACTCCTGGGCTCAAGCAATCCACCCACCCTGGCCTTCCAAAGAACTGGGATTACAGGAGTGAGCCACTGTGTCTGACGCAATGTTGGTTCTTAATTATCATCTTTTAAGTCTCTAAGCCCCTAAACTCCTTACAGCTTTCAACTCTTGAGACTCACTTCCTCTTTTCTTTCACACTTCCACTGTCTTGACATTTTTTATTTCTACTTGCAAGGGCCTGCAGCTGTGTTTTTTAATTTTTTTTAAAATCAGTAAGTCTGGTGATAATGAGGAATGGGGAATCAAGGATGACCCCAAAATTCCCACAGAAGCACTGGATGGGTAGAAGTGTTATTTAGTAAGATAGGAAAGAACTAAGAAAAAAAATTGCAAAAGTAAAACTAAGTGTTCAGTTTTAAAATTTGTTTATTTTAAGATAGTATGAGATATCTAAGCAGAAATGTAGTATAGCAATTGGGTCTGGAACTCAACAAGTAACAGTAGACTGGGGATATCAATTTTGGAGTCATTGGGGTATCTACAGTATTTATAGGCTTAGAATATAATATCTCCTAGGAGAGTATAGAATGAGAAGAAATTCTAAAATTGATCCCTGAAGGACTCCACCATTTAGGACTGGGCCAAAGAAGGGGGAATCAGTGAAAAAGATTAAAAAATGGGCTTATAGAAAAGTAGAATAAAAACCAGAAGAGCTTCTAGTAATTAATTCTGGAAGGTAAGTTTTTCAGATAGTTCATCTTTTCAGCATATCTGAGAGCCAGACATTGAGCCAGAAAAAAAACCTCACCATTATTCTCTACAATCATCAAAGAAGAAACTATACTAGAAGAAATTAAACTAAATTAGTAGTTTTGGATCGATCTGGTATCCAATTGAAGACACAGAAAAGGGATTCAAACATCACTGAAGTGGCTTGGTAACATCATGAAGATGGCAGAGTAGGGATCTTCAGGGGCCTGTGCCTCCCCAGAAAAACAAAAATACAGGAAAAACTGTCAAGATCATCCTTATTGGAACTGTGGAAGATAGGAAAAAGGTTTACAGCAACCAAGAGAACGTGTAACCAAAGAAAGGCCACTAAGACATAGTAAGAGAGCTTTGTGGCATTTTAACTTACCCTTTCCCCACCCACCTCCTTGGCCTGATGGTAATCTTGAAGATGGCAGCCTGAATCCCCAGTATAAATATCTGGTCCTGGAGGAAGTAGAGAAAACCTTTTTTCCCAAGAAATCACATTTGTTTTGATCCAACTTTGGGTTTCCTGAAGAACTGACACAATGGACCTGCCTTTGTATTGCCTAACTTGGAACTCTCTCAGAGTGGAAGACATTCCTCAAAAACACTGAAAGATAAATGAACAAGCAGCTACCACCTGAGACAAAAATCAAGCATTGAGGCAAACAATAGATATAACTAAAGCTGGGTAGGAAAAGCTGGGGAGTGAGACTCTTTGGGGAACAAGGGATTTGAAATGCTTCTTTGAGCACTAGGCAATCTAGAAAGTCACATGTATACCCAAGGCAAGATGAATGCACAGAAAAGACCATATGTTTTCACTTCTAGCTGATCCTGTGGTTTAGCATAAGCAAGAAATAAACACTAACTCATAGTTTTAAATAGCCTGGCTAAGTATTCAGGAGTGTCCAACACAGCCAATCAGGAAAAATCTGCAGATTAATTTCTTTTTTTTTTTTTTGGCTCCAGGCATCTAGGTAAATCTTGGTCAAACAGCTGGCTGACTATTAAGCTGAGAAAAAAACAGAGACTTCAGAGATCAACAAAGAAGACACCGGCAAAATAGCTTAGGAAAGTCACTAAACAAAAAAAAACTACTACCCTCAACAAGAAAGACAAAAAATTTCTACACTGAGAAGACAGTATAATTTTCAAAGTTATCAAATTATAATGTTTAAAGTATCCAATTTTCAACTAAAAACTACAAAGTATGCATGTAATAAGAAAATATGATCCAGTCTAAGGAAAAAAGAAATTAACAGAATCTGTCCTTGAGGAAACCCAGACATTGGGTTTACTAGATAAAATCTTTAAATCAACTGTCTGTAAAGTGCTTAAGAGCTAAAGAAAGCCATAAACAAAAAAATAGAAGGAAACCAAAAGAACAATGTCTCAGCAAATGATATCAATTAAAAGAAGAAATTATAAAAACAAACCAAATAGAAATTTTGGAGCTGAAAAGCTTAAATAACAGAAATAAAAAGTCATCATGACAGTATATTTGAGCTCTCAGAAGAATCAGCAAACTTGAACATAAGTCAAATTGAAATTATTTACTTAGGCCAGGTGCAGTAGCTCACACCTGCAATCCCAGCACTTTGGGAGGTTGGGGTGGGAGAATTACTTGAAGCCAAGAGTTAAAGACCAGCATGGACAACGTAGCAAGACCCTGTCTTTATAGAAAAAGAAAAAGAAAAAAATACACTTTCAGGAGCATTAAAAAAGGGTGAATAGAAATGAACAGAGTCTAAGAGACATGTGAGACACCATCAAATATACCAATATGCACATAAAGGGAGTTTCAGGAGAAAAGAAAAAGGGGCAGAAAGAATATTTGAAAATATAATGGCTGAAAACTTTCCAATTTTGAAGAACAATGTGAATCTACACATCCAAGAAGTTCAACCAACTCCTAGAAAAATAAATGTAAAGAGGTTCCAAACCAAGACACACTATAATCATACAAGCGTTGGAAGACAAAGACGAAGACAGAATCTTGAAAGTACCAAGAGAGATATGATTCATTGTATACAAGGAATCTCAATCAGATTAACAGCTGACTTCTCAGCAGAAACCATGAAGGCCAGAACGTAGTGAAATGACATTTAAAGTGCTGATTAAAAAAAAAAACAAAAAAAACAACAACAAAAAAAACAACTATGAACAAAGAATGCTATACCTAGCAAAACTATCATTCAAAAATGAAGACAAAATTAAGCTATGCCATGAGAAATGAAAGCTGATCAAGTTTGTTGCTAGAAGAATTGTCCTACATAAATGCCCAGGACTAAATGGCTTCACTGGTGAATGCTATTAAACATTTAAAGAATTATAACAATCTTTCTCAGTTTCTTTCTGAAAAGGAAAAGAGAGAAGAGTACTCCCTAATTCATTCTATGAGGTCAGTATTGCCCTGATACCAAAGCCACTTTCCTTAGGAAGATGAAAGCAAAAATTTCCAATAAAAGGCAAAAAACTGAAATCAGCAGCATGTTAAAAGGCTTAAATATCACGATTAACAGAGTTTTATCCCAGGAATGCAAGGGTGGTTCAATATACAAAAATCAATCAATGTAGTTGATATGGTTTGGCTGTGTCCCCACACAAATCTAAAATTGAATTGTATCTCCCAGAATTCCCACATGTTGTGGGGGGAACCCAGGAGGAGGTAATTGAAACATGGGGCCTACTCTTTCCTATGCTATTTTCATGATAGTGAATAAGTCTCATGAGATCTGATGGGTTTATCAAGGGTTTCCACTTTTGCTTCTTTGTCATTTTTTCTCTTGCAGCCACCATATAAGAAGTGCCTTTTGCCTCCCACCATGATTCTGAGGCCTCCCCAGCCATGTGGAACTGTAAGTCCAATTAAATCTCTTTTTTTTCCCAGTCTCAGGTATGTCTTTATCAGCAGCATGAAAACAGACCAATACAGCAAATTCATACCAAGAGTGGGGTGTTGCTGAAAAGATACCCAAAAATGTGGAAGCAACTTTGGAATTGGGTAACAGGCAGTGGTTGTAATGGTTTGGAAGGCTCAGAAGAAGACAGGAAAATGTGGGAAAGTTTGGAACTTCGTAGAGACTTGTCGAATGGCTTTTCCCAAAATGGTGACAGTCATATGAACAATAAGGTCCAGGCTGAGGTGATCTCAGATGGAGATGAGGAACTTGTTGGGAACTGGAGCAAAGGTGACTCTTGTTATGTTTTAGCAAAGAGACTGGTGGCATTTACCCCTGCCCTAGAGATTTGTGGAACTTTGAACTTGAGAGAGATGATTTAGGGTAGCTGGAAGAAGAAATTTCTAAGCAGCAAAGCATTCAATAGGTGACTTGGATGTTGTTAAAGGCATTCAGTTTTATAAGAGAAGCAGAGCATCAAAGTTTGGAAAATTTGCATCCTGACTATGCAATAGAAAAGAAAAAACCCATTTTCTGAGGAGAAATTCAAGCCAGCTGCAGAAATTTGCATAAGTAGCAAGGAGGCTAATGTTAATTCCCAAGACCAGGGGGAAAATGTCTCCAGGCCATGTCAGAGACCTTCACGGCAGCCCCTCCTATTACAGGCCCAAAGGCCCAAAAGGAAAAAGTGGTTTTGTGGGCCAGGCTCAGGTTCCCCATGCTGTATGCAGCCTAGGAACTCTGTGCCCTGTGTCCCAGCTGCTCCAGCTGTGGCTGAAAGGGGCCAATGTACAGCTCAGGCTGTGGCTTCAGAGGGTGGAAACCCCAAATCTTGGAAGCCTTCATGTGGTGTTGAGCCTGTGGGTGCACAGAAGCCAAGAACTGAGGTTTGGAAACCTCTGTTTAGATTTCAGAAGATATATGGAAATGCCTGGATGCCCAGGCAAAAGTTTGCTGCAGGGGTGGGGCCCTCATGGAGAACATCTGCTAGGTCCATGTAGAAGGGAAATGTGGGGTTGGAGCCCCCACACAGAGTCCCTACTGGGGCACTGCCTAGTGGAGCTGTGAGTAGAGGGCCACCATCCTCCAGACCTCAGAATGGCAGGTCCACTGACAGTTTGCACCATGCACCTAAAAATGCCACAGACACTCAACACCAGCCCATGAAAGCAGCCAGGAGGGAGGCTGTACCCTGCAAAGCCATAGGAGTGGAGCTGCTCAAGACCATGTGAACCCACCTCTTGCATCAGCATGACCTGGATGTGAGACCTGGAGTCAAAGGAGATCATTTTGGAGCTTTCAAATTTGGCTGCCCAGCTGGATTTTGGACTTTCATGGGCCCTGCAACCCCTTTGTTTTAGACAATTTCTCCCATTTGGAATGGGTGTATTTAGCCAATATCTGTACCCTCATTGTGTCTAGGAATTAACTAACTTGATTTTGATTTTACAGACTCATAGACAAAAAAGACTTGCCTTGTCTCAGATGAAATTTTGGACTGTGGACTTTTGGGTTAATGCTAGAATGAGTTAAGACTTTAGGGGGCTGTTGGGAAAGAATGACTGGTTTTGAAGTGTGAGGACGTGAGATTTGGAGTGGCCAAGAGTGAAATTATATGGTTTGGCTGTGTCCCCACCCAAATCTTAAATTGAACTGTATCTCCCAGAATTCCCACGTGTTGTGGGAGGGACCCAGGAGGAGGTAACTGAATCATGGGGACCAGTCTTTCCCTTGCTATTCTCATGATAGTGAATAAGTCTTACAAGATCTGATGGGTTTATCAAGGATTTCCACTTTTGCTTCTTCGTCATTTTTTCTCTTGCTGCTGCCATGTAAAAAGTGCCTTTGTCCTCCCACCATGATTCTGAGGCCTCCCCAGCCATGTGGAACTGTAAGTCCAATTAAACCTCTTTTTCTTTCCAGTCTCAGGTATGTCTTTATCAGCAGCACAAAAACAGAGGAATACAGTAGTATACCAGATTAATAAAATGAAGGAGAAAAAAACACACAATCATTTCAATTGATGCAGAAAAAAGCATTTCACAAAATCCAACATCTTTTGATGATTTTTAAAAACACAACAAAATAGGAAAAGAAAAGAGCCTCCTCAACATGATAAAGGGTATTTATAAAAACCCCACAGCTAACACTACACTCAATGGTGAAAGTTTTTCCCTGTGATCAGGAACACGACAAGCATGCTGTTGTTTGCTACTTCTATACGACATTGTACTAGAAATTCTAGGGCAATTAGACAAGAAAAATAAATAAAATACATCCAAATTGGAAATGAAGAGGTAAAAATATATTTATTTATAGATCTCACGGACTTTTATAGAAAATCCAAAGTCACCCATAAAAAATTGTTATAGTTAAGAAACAAGTTTTGCAAAATTGCAGAATACAAAAGTAACATGCAAAAACAAAAAACAGTTGTATTTCTATACACTAACAATGATCAATCCAAAATGAAAACTTAAAAACAATTCCATTTATAACAGCATCAAAAAGAAAACACTTAAGAATAAATTTAACATAGGAAGTATAAGACTTGTACGCTGAAAACTACAAATAATTGCTGTAAGAAATTAAATAAGACACAAATAAATGGAAAGACATTCTGTGTTCATAGACTGTAAAACTTAATATTATTAAGATGAAAATACCCCTCAAAGTGATTCCCAGATTCAATGCAATCCCTATCAAAATCTCAACAGCCACTTTTTTTCACAAATAGAAAAAGCTGAGCCTAAAATTTATATGAAATCTCAAGGTTCCCAGAATAACCAAAGCAATCTTGAAAAAGAATAAAGTTTGAAGACTCACACTTTCTGATTTTAAAACTTCCTACAGAGCTATGACAATCAAAACAGTGCGTTACTGGCACAAGTATGGATATATAGATCAATGGAATAAAATTGAGAGTTCAGAAATAAACTCAGGGCAGACAGCAGAGAAAGATGGCCAAATAGAAGACTCCACTGATCATCCTTCCTGCAGGGAACACCAAATTGAACAACTATCCACACACACACACACACAAAAAAAAAACTTGATAAAAACTGAAAATCAGGTGAGTGATCACAGCGCCAGGTTTTAACTTCATATCACTGAAAGATGCACTGAAGAAAGTAGGAAAGAGAGACTTGAATTACCAATTCCACCCCTCCCCCATCATCTTGGGAGCAGCTGCATGGCACAGAGAGAATCTGAGAATCTGTATGCTTGGGAGAGGGAGAGCACAGTGACTGTGGGACTTTGCATTGAAACTCAGTGCTTCCCTGTCACAGTGGAAAGCAACACTGGGAAAAACTCAGTTTGTGTCCATGGAGAGAGCAGTTAGAGCAGACCTAGAGGGGAATCACCCATCCCAGAGGTCAGAACCTGAATTCCAAAAAGCCTTGCCACTTACAGGCTAAAGTGCTCTAGGGTCCTGTCCAAACTTAAAAGGCAATATAGGCCACAAGGACTGAAATTCCTGGGCAAGTCCTGGTGCTATGCTGGGCTCAGAGCCAGTAGACTTGGAGGGGAGGGGGCACGTGACCCAGTGAGATGACATTTCTAGACACACCCTGGGCCAGAAGGGAACCTGCTTCCTTAAAGGGAAGGACCGAGTCCTGGCAGGATTTATCATCTGATGACTAAAGTGCCCTTGGGACCTGAATAATCAGGAGTGATACCCAGGTAGTACTCACCACGGGCCTTTGGTGAGACTCAGGGATGTGCTGGCTTCGGTTGTGACCCAGCACATTCCCAGTTGTGGTGGCTATGGACAGAGACTCTTTGTGCTTGATAAAAGGGGATAGAAGAGTTAAGGGGACTTTGCTTGCACCTTAGGTAGCAGTTCAGCCACCGTAAGGTAGAGCACCAAGTGAGCTCTTGGAGTCCCCAGTTTCAGGACTTGGCTCTTGGACAACATTTCTGGACTGGCCTTGGGTTAGCGGGGAGCCCACTGCTCTGAAGGGAGAGTCCCAGGCCTTATAGCATTCACTACAAGCTGACTTAAGAGCTCTTGGGCTTTGGATGAACACTGGTGGTAGCCAGGCAGTACTCAGCAAGGGCATAGGGTGGTGATGACCATGGGGGAGACTGTTCTGTTTGTGGAAAAGGGAAGGAAGAATGGGAAGGACTTTGTCTTGTGGCTTGCATGACAGCTCAGCTGCAGAATACACCACTAGGCAGATTCCTAAGGTTTCTGACTCCAGGCCCTGGCTCCCAGATGGCATCTCTGGACTCACTCAGGATCAGAGGAACTCTCTGCTCTGAAGGAAATAACACAATCTGGCTGGTTTCACCACCTGCTGATTGTATAGCCCTAGGTCCTTGAGAAAACATAGGCAGTAGCCTGACAGTGGTTAACAAGGGCCTTGGAGACCCAGTGCTATGCTGGCTTCAGGTCTGACTCAATGCAGTCCCAGTGGTGGTGGCCTCAGGGGTGCTTGTGTCACCCTTCTTCCAGCTCCGGGTGGCTCAGCACAGAGAGAGGACTCTAGGAGAAAGTAAGGGAAGAGAACAAGAGTCTCTGCCTGGCAATCCAGAAAATTCTTCTGGATCTTATCCAAGACCACCAAGATGGCACTTCTATGAGCCTACAAGAAACACAGTATTACTGAGCTTGGGGTGCCCCCTAATGCAGTTACAGCTGCAGGGACCAGAAGCTTAGGTCACAACACTCAGTACCTGGAAAGCCTTCCCAAGAAGGGCAGGTACAAACAAGCCCAGACTGTGAAGACTACAATAAATACCTAACTCTTTAATGCCCAGACACCAACAAATATCCACAAGCATCAAGACCACCTAGAAAAATGTGACCTCAACAAGTTAACTATGTAAGGCACCAGGGACCAATCATGGAGAAACAGGGATATGTGACCTTTAAGACAGAGAATTCAAAATAGCTGTTATGTGGAAACTCAATGAAATTTAAGATAACACAGAGAAGGAATTCAGAATCCTATCAGATAAATTCAACAAAGAGACTGAAATAATTAAAAAGAATCAAGCAGAAATCCTGGAAATGCAATTCACACACTGAAGAATGTGTCAGTCTCTTACCAGCAGAATTGATTAAGCAGAATTAGTAAGCTTGAAGAAAGGCTATTTAAAAATACGCAGTAGAGGAGACAAAAGAAAAAATAATAAAAAGGAATGAAGCATGTCCACAAGATCTACAAGATCTAGAAATAACCTCAAAAGGGCAAATCTAAGAGTTATTGGCTTTTGTGGGGTAGAGAGAGAAAGAGATGTGGTAGCAAGTTTATTCAAAAGAGAACTTTCCAAACCTAGAAAAAGATACCAATATTCAAGTACAGGAAAGTTAGAGAACACTAAGCAGATTTAACCCAAAGAAGACTACCTCAAGGCATTTATTAATCAAGTTCCCAAAGGTCATGGATAAAGAAAAAATCCAAAAAGCAGCAAGAGAAAAGAACAAATAACATAAAATGGAGCTCCAATACGTCTGTCAGCAGACTTTTCAGGGGTTACTTTACAGGCCAGGAGAGTGTGGCAAGACTTACTTCATGTGTGGAGGCAATATAGGATATTCTACTATATCCTAGAATAGTATATCCTGTGAAAATATCCTTCAAACATGAAGGAGAAGTAAAGACTTTCCCATACAAACAAAAGGTGAGGGATTTCATCTACATCAGATCTGTCTTATAAGAAATGCTAAAAGGAGTTCTTCAGTCTGAAAGAAAAGGACATTAATGAACCATAAGAAATCATCTGAAGTTGTAAAACTCACCAACAATGAGTACACAGAAAAACACAGAATATTATAACACTGTAATTGTGGGATGTAAAATACTCATATCTTGAGTAGAAAGAAAGATGAAGGGATCAAAAATAGTAACTACAACTTTCCAAGACAGTACAATAAGTATAAATAGAAACAACAAAAAGTTTAAAAGCAGAGGGATGAAGTTAAAATGTAGAATTTGTATTATTTTTCTCTTTGCTTGTTTGTTTATGCAATCACTGTTAAGTTGTCGTCAGTTTAAAATAATGGGTTGTAAGATATCATTTGCAAGCTTCATGGTAACCTAAAATTAAAAAAAAAAAAATACAACAGACACACACAAAAAACAAAAAAGCAAGAAATTAAAACATACCACCAGAGAAAATTAGCTTCACTAAAAGGAAGACAGGAAAGAAGGAAGAGAAGACTATAAATCAACCAGAAAACAGAAAGAAACTCAGACATTTATGGCCAACTGATTTTTGACAAAAGTGCCAAGATCATTCAACAGGGAAATAATAGACTTGCCAACAAAATGGTGCTGGGACAAGTGGTTATCCACAAGTCAAAAAAATGAACTTGGACCCCCTATCTCACACTATATACAAAAATGAACTCAAAATAGATCAAAGACCTAAATGTAAGAGCTAAAGTGATAAAACTCAGAAGAAAATATATGGGCAAATCTTTATGACCTCAGTTTGGCAGTGGTTCTTAAATAAGACACCAAAAGCACAAGCAACAAAAGAAGGAAGATAAAAATTGGACTTCATCAAAATTTGAAACTTCTTTGCAACAAAGGATACTATCAAGAGAGTAAAAAACAACCTATAGAATAGAAGAAAATACTTGCAAATCAAATATCTGAGAAGGCTCTGGTGTCCAGAACATATAAACAGGGTGTTCAGCATTAGGGAAGTGCAAATCAAAACCACAGTGAGATATTACTTTACACCCACTAGGATGGCCAAAGTTAAAAAAATATATAAGTAATAACAAGGGTTGACAAGGATGTGGAGAAATTGAAACCTTCATGCATTGCTGGTGGGAATTTAAAATGGTACAGCTGTCTGTTATGAAAAACAGTTTGACAGTTCTCCAATAAGTTAAACATATAATTACCATATGACCCAGCAATTTCACTCCTAGAGGATATAACCAAAAGAATTGAAAATAGACATTCAAACAAAAATGAGTACGTGGATCTTCATGGCAACTGTATTCATAATAGTCAAAAGCAAACCAAATGCTCATCAGCGACTGAGTAGTTAACCAAAATGTGGCACACAATGGAACATTATTCAGCTATAAAAGAAATTAAGTACTGATATATGCTACAACATAAATAAACCTTGAAATCATTATGTTAAGTGAAAAAAGCTAGACAGAAAAGGCCACATATTGCATGGCTCCATTTTTAAATGAAATATCCTGAATGGCATATCCATAGGGAAAGAAGAGATTATTGTTTGCCAGAGATGCAGGGGAGAAGAGAATAGAGAGTGACTGCTTAATGGATGGAGGGTTTTCGTTTGGGATGATGAAAAATTTCTGGAACTAGATAGTGGTAATGGTTGTATAATATTGTGAACACACTTAATATCTTTAAATCATGTACCTTAAAATTTTAAATGGTAAATTTTATGTTATGTGTATTTTGCCACACAAAACAAAGAACAGAAACAACTATTCAAATGAACAAAAAGCACTTTCAAGGTAAACTTACATGCTTTATCTAATTGTAAACATTATTTCTGGACTCATCACTTCTACTCATGCAAAGATGACTAAGCAGGAATAAAACAAAAAAACATGATGCATACACACAATGATTAATGACAAAAAGGGAATGTCGTACTTACACTTGAGGTACTGTTGTGGGTTAAATTGTCCTCTCCAACCCCAATTCCTATCTAGAAGCTTCAGGATGTGATTGTATTTGGAGATAGTTCCTTTAAAGGCAGTGATTAAGTTAAAATGAGGCTGTTAGAGTGGGCCTTAATCCAATTTGACTGGTATCCTTGTAAGAAGAGGCATCCTGGCTCACAAAAGACAGTAGGGATGTGCGTGCACAGAGGAAAGACCATGTGAGGACACAGTGAGAAGGCAGTCATCTACAAGGCAAGGTGAGGCCTCAGAAGAAACTACACCAGCCACCACTCTGGTCTTGGACCTCCAGCCTCCAGAAAGGTGAGAAAATAAATTTGTGTTGTTTAAGCTATCCTGTCTATAGTCTTTTATCAAGGCAGACCTAACACACTAATAACAAGTACATAGCCCTAAAAGTGACTAAAATTGACACCAGAAAAAAAAAAATTTAGAAAACTGTTTGGCAAACCAAATATGAAGCAGGGGCATATAAAATAAATGAAATAGGAGTAAAAGACAGGAGAAGAGAAAACAATTATGTGAAAAGATAATAGAAGGAAATAAGGAAGGGGAACAGAGAACTAAAAATGCATTACTACAACAGAATTGAAATCTTCATTATAAACAGTAAACCACAAGCAAATATAAGAAATGGAATCTGTGACATGATATATAAATGTGAGAATTCTTCCAAACTGTAGAAGAACATAAAAATTACAAAATGATGAAGTAGAGGTTATCAATTTAAATTACAGAAAACGGAGACCTACAGGAAGTGTGAAGCTTCTTGAAGAAGTAACAAAGCCAATAAAATTGAAGCAATAATCATTTTAAAAATTAACTTTCTGAGTAGAAAAATTTCAAAGTATAAAGATTAAAGGTCAATATAAACAAAACCACCCTTGCTTAGTTTCTGGTAAAAATTTCAAATCATAAAAATAGAGAAAAAAGTTCTGAAAATATTTAAGACAAAAAATGTTCACCTTTGAAATGATCACTTACCATGTCTGACAGTTGTTTAAAAAATTACTGGTGCTGTTCTGTTAAAAACTTGATAGTCCTGATTAAATAATTTTTCAATTTTTTGTAAATGTACAACACTGTCTTTGCCTAGGGAATCACTAAACGTTTGCTTTTTTATTATTTAAACGAATAAACAGTTGCTTGCTGCAGAAGAAATGAGGGTTTTTAACACCAAGGAAATTGAGAAATGATATTTTGTATCTTTAGAATCCACATTAACTGACCTGTTAATTACAAAAGACTAATAAAACATCCACTGGCAGATATAGTCAGTTACTAAGCACTCTTAGCGTCATTTTTCAACTTGGAATTGCAATGACCCCAAAATAACTACGTATAAACATAAGAATTTGCTATATAAGCTTGTATCAGTTAGCTTTTGCTGTGTAACACAGTACCCTAAAGCTTCACTGCTTAAAACAACAACCATTTTACTTGCTGATGTAGAGGAGAAGCAATATCTTTTCCTCACCCATCACGAACTTGTATGCCTTTCTCTTGTTAATCTGTCTCTTGTTCTACAGGAGACCCAAAGAGAGAAAACCTAAAGACCCAGAGAAAACTGTATTGTTATGGGCAGTGGCACAGAAGTGTGACTGCAGGACAAAAGGGTGTGATCTAATGGTAATAAGCTAGGGGAACTTGACAAGGCCTGTTCAGATTTTTCTTGCACTTCAGGTATAGAACAGGACCCCTCGGAATGAGGGTCTTATAACCTACTTTCAGAGAATGTAGTTCAGAGAATTCTTTTATGACCTGCTTCAAGAGAGAAAGGTTGGAGAAGGACAGAGAGTAATCTGCCTGATTGTGCAGTTTTCTCAGTTTTCTCCAACTTAACATACTCAGTATGCCAAGGTGCCATATTTTGGGTACCATGCTCTGAGCCACAACACTGACAATTATGCAGGCTAAGAATTTAAGTGACCCAGGCAGGGTGTGGTGACACACCTGTAATCCTAGCACTTTGGGAGGCCAAGGAGGGTGGACTGCCTGAGCTCAGGAGTTCAAGACCTCCCTGGGTGACACGGCAAAATCCCGTTTCTACTAAAAATACAAAAACTTAGCTGGGCATAGTGGAGTGTGCCTGTAATCCCAGCTACTCAGGATGCTGAAGCATGAGAACTGCTTGAACCCAGGAGGTGGAGGTTGCAGTGAGCCGAAATCATGCCACTGCACTCCAGCCTGGGTGACAGAGGGAGACTCCATCTCCAAAAACAAACAAACAGAAAAAGAATTGAAGTGACCTCAAATGGAAGTCTTACCAAGTACCATATATGTGTCTGCAATCATTGGGCAGCTCAACTGGGCTGAATGGTCTGAAGTGGTTTGGTGTTGGTGTTTGAAGCCACAGGTCTCCAGCAAGCCAGTCCAAACTTCTTTATATGGTGGCAGCATTCCAAGAGGACAAGCCCTATTGTGCTTTCTTAAGCCTGTGCTTACATCTCATATGCTGATATCCCATTGTCCAAAACAAGTAACATGGCCAAACACAGAGCCAATGTGGGAATGAACTACGGATAAGGGCAAGGATATAGAGATTTGTGCATTGCAAAAACAATCTACTACAAACTGCATCCATATAAACATGCTTAAATGGTACAAATTTTAGGAATTCATTGTCAGGAAACAATTATACATAAACAAAATGTTCATTCAAAGATATTCTTCAAAGTATTATTCATAATGATGACAAATTAGAAACAATCTAAATGCCCAATTATAGGAGGTTAGCCAAGCAAACTCATATGATTAACTATGATACAACCATTTTTTAAAAACCACTGCATAAAAACTGGAAGCATTCTCTTTGAAAACTGGCACAAGACAGGGATGCCCTCTCTCACCACTCCTATTCAACATAGTGTTGGAAGTTCTGGCTAGGGCAATCAGGCAAGAGAAAGAAATCAAGGGTATTCAGTTAGGAAAAGAAGAAGTCAAATTGTCCCTGTTTGCAGATGACATGATTGTATATTTAGAAAACCCCATCACCTTAGCCCAAAATCTCCTTAAGCTGATAAGCAACTTCAGCAAAGTCTCAGGATACAAAATTAATGTGCAAAAATCACAAGCATTCTTATACACCAGTAACAGACAAACAGAGAGCCAAATCATGAATGAACTTCCATTCACAATTGCTTCAAAGAGAATAAAATACCTAGGAATCCAACTTACAAGGGATGTAAAGGACCTCTTCAAGGAGAACTACAAACCACTGCTCAGTGAAATAAAAGAGGACACAAACAAATGGAAGAACATACCATGCTCATGGATAGGAAGAATCAATATCGTGAAAATGGCCATACTGCCCAAGGTAATTTATAGATTCAATGCCATCCCCATCAAGCTACCAATGAGTTTCTTCACAGAATTGGAAAAAACTGCTTTAAAGTTCATATGGAACCAAAAAAGAGCCCACATTGCCAAGACAATCCTAAGTCAAAGGAACAAAGCTGGAGGCATCATGCTACCTGACTTCAAACTACACTACAAGCCTACAGTAACCAAAACAGCATGGTACTGGTACCAAAACAGAGATATAGACCAATGGAACAGAACAGAGTCCTCAGAAATAATACCACACATCTACAGCCATCTGATCTTTGACAAACCTGACAAAAACAAGAAATGGGGAAAGGATTCCCTATTTAATAAATGGTGCTGGGAAAATTGGCTAGCCATAAGTAGAAAGCTGAAACTGGATCCTTTCCTTACTCCTTATACAAAAATTAATTCAAGATGGTTTAGAGACTTAAATGTTAGACCTAATACCATAAAAGCCCTAGAAGAAAACCTAGGTAATACCATTCAGGACATAGGCATGGACAAGGACTTCATGTCTAAAACACCAAAAGCAATGGCAACAAAAGCCAAAATTGACAAATGGGATCTAATTAAACTAAAGAGCTTCTGCACAGCAAAAGAAACTACCATCAGAGTGAACAGGCAACCTACAGAATGGGAGAAAATGTTTGCAATCTACTCATCTGACAAAGGGCTAATATCCAGAACCTACAAAGAACTCAAACAAATTTACAAGAAAAAAACAAACAACCCCATCAAAAAGTGGGCAAGGGATATGAACAGACATTTCTCAAAAGAAGACATGCATACAGCCAACAGACACATGAAAAAACGCTCGTCATCACTGGCCATCAGAGAAATGGAAATCAAAACCACAATGAGATACCATCTCACACCAGTTAGAATGGCAATCATTAAAAAGTCAGGAAACAACAGGTGCTGGAGAGGATGTGGAGAAATAGGAACACTTTTACACTATTGGTGGTATTGTAAACTAGTTCAACCATTATGGAAAACAGTATGGTGATTCCTCACGGATCTAGAACTTGAAGTACCATATGACCCAGCCATCCCATTACTGGGTATATACCCAAAGGATTATAAATCATGCTGCTATAAAGACACATGCACACGTATGTTCATTGCGGCACTATTCACAATAGCAAAGACTTAGAATCAACCCAAATGTCCATCAGTGACAGACTGGATTAAGAAAATGTGGCACATATGCACCATGGAATACTGTGCAGCCATAAAAAAAGGATGAGTTTGTGTCCTTTGTAGGGACACGGATGAAGCTGGAAACCATCATTGTCAGCAAACTATCATAAGAACAGAAAACCAAACACCGCATGTTCTCACTCATAGGTGGGAACTGAACAATGAGATCACCTGGACTCGGGAAGGGGAACATCACACACCGGGGCCTATTATGGGGAGGGGGTAGGGGGGAGGGATTGCATTGGGAGTTATACCTGATGTAAAGGACTAGTTGATGGGTGCTGACAAGTTGATGGGTGCAGGACACCAACATGGCACAAGTATACATATGTAACAAACCTGCACATAATGCACATGTACCCTAGAACTTAAAGTATAATAAAAAATAATAATAATAATAATAAAAAAATTTTTAAAAAGTAATAAAAACAAAAACAAACAAACAAAAAACCGCTGCATAAAGGTATATGTATTGCTACAAGAAAGTGTTTGGGATAAGCTTATGAAAATTTTTAAATTTTTATTTATCTTTTTTTAACTTTTATTTATTTATTATTATTTTATTTTTGAGATGGAGTCTCACTGTCTCATCCAAGCTGGAGTGCAGTGGCACAGTCTCAGCTCACTGCAACCTCTGTCTTCTAGGTTCAAGTGATTCTCCTGCCTCAATCTCCCAAGTAGCTCGGATTACAGGTGCACACCACCATGCCCAGCTAATTTTTGTATTTTTAGAAGAGACGGGGTTCCACCGTGTTAGCCAGGCTGGTCTTAAACTCCTGACCTCAGGTGATCCATCCACCTTGGCCTCCCAAAGTGCTGAGATTACAGGTGTGAGCCACTACATCCAGCCTGTAATTTTTTTTTTAAAGAAATGAGCCTACAATACATACAATATTTTTGTAAAAAGAAAATATGTTAAGGGCAGCTAGAGACAAAGGCCAGGTCACCTACAAAGGGAAGCCTATCAGACTAACAGCAGACCTCTCAGCAGATCTCTTAGTGGAAACCCTACAAGCCAGAAGAGATTGGGGACCAATATTCAACATTCTTAAACAAAAGATATTCCAAACCAGAATTTCATATCTGGCTAAAATAAGCTTTGTAAGTGAAGGAGACATAAGATCCCTTTCAAACAAGCAAATGCTGAGGGAATTTGTTACTACCAGACCTGTCTTATAAGAACTCCTGAAGAAAGCACTAAACATGGAAAGGAAAGAGCATTACCAGCACTACAAAAACAGTAAGTACACAGACCAGTGACACTATAAAGCAACCACATAAATAAAGTCTGCAAAATAACTAGCTAGCATCATGATAACAGGATCAAATCCACACATAACAATCCTAGCCTTAAACCTTTAATCAATGAGCTAAATTCCCCAGTTAAAGGACACAGAGTAGCAATCTAGATTAAAAAAAAAAGAAGACGACCCATTAGTATGCTGTTTTCAAGAGACCTACCTCACGTGCGATGACAAACATAGGCTCAAAATAAAGGGATGGAGGAAAACTTACCAAGCAAAAAGCAGGGGTTGCAATCCTAGTTTCTGACAAAACAGACTTTAAACCAGTGAAGATCAAAAAAGACAAAGAAAGGCATTACACAGTGGTAAAGAGTTCAATTCAACAAGAAGAACTAATTATCCTAAATATATATGCACCCAACATAGGAGCACCCAGATTCATAAAGCAAGTTCTTAGAGACCTTCAAAAAAAAACTTAGACTCCCACACAATAATAGTAGGAGACTTTAACACTCCATTGACAATATTAGACAGATCATCAAGATGGAAAATAAACAAAGATAATTCAGGACCTGAACTCAGCTCTGGATCAAATGAACCTGATAGATATCTACAGAACTCTTCACCCCAAAACAACAGCATATGTATTCTTCTCCTTGCCACATGGCACTTACTCTAAGATCTATCACATAATCTGAAGTAAAACACTCCTCAGCAAAGGCAAAATAACTGAAATCATAACAAACCATCTCTCAGACCAAGGCACAATCAAATTAGAACTGAAGATTCACTCAGAAACCACACAACTACATGGAATTGAACAACCTGCCTCTGAATTACTCCTGGGTAAATAATGAAATTAAGGCAAAAATCAAGAAGTTATTTAAAACCAATGAGAACAAACAGACAGTGTACTAGAATCTCTGGGATGCAGCTAAAGCAGTGTTAAGAGGGAAATTTATAGCACTGAATGCCCACATCAAAAAGATAGAAAGATCTCAAATTGACACCCTAACATTACAACTAAAAGAACTAGAGAATCAAGAGCTAACAAGTCCAAAAGGTAGCAGAAAAGAAATAACCAAGATTAGAGTGGAACAGAAAGACATAGAGACACAAAAAATCCCCTCAAAAAATCAATGAATCTAGGGGCTGTTTTTTGAAAAAATTAATAAGATAGATAGACCACTAGCTAGATAAATAAAAAAGAAAAGAGAGATGAATTAAATAGACACAATAAAAATGATAAAGGGGATATCACCACTGACCCCACAGAAATACAAACAACCATCAGAGAATACAATGAACACTTCTATGCAAATAAACTAGAAAATCTAGAAGAAATGGATAAATTCCTGGACACATTCACCTTCCCAAGACTAAACCAGGAAGAAGCTGAATCCCTGAATAGACCAATAACAAGTTCTGAAATTGAAGGAGTAATGTATAGACTACCAACCAAAAAGAGCCCAGAACCAGACAGCTGATGTCTACCAGAGGTACAGAGTGGGGCTGGTACCATTTCTTCTAAAACTATTCCAAACAATTGAAAAGGAGGGATTTCTCCCTAACTCATTTTACAAGGCCAGCATCATCCTGACACCAAAGCCTGGCAGACATACACACACACAAAAATACTTAAGGCCAATATCCCTGATGAACATTGATGCAGAAATCCTCAATAAAATACTGGCAAACCAAATCCAGCAGCACATGAAAAAGCTTATCCACCATAATCAAGTAGGTTTCATCCCTAGGATGTAAGGCTGGTTCAATATATGCAAATCAATAAACATAATTCATCACATAAACAGAACCAAAGACAAAAACCACATGATCATCTCAATAGACACAGAAAAGGCCTTTGATAAAATTCAACATCCCTTCACGTTAAAAACTCTCAATAAACTAGGTATTGATGGAACATATCTCAAAATAATAAGAGTCTTTTATGACAACCCACAGCCAGTATCATACAGAGTGGGCAAAAGCTGGAAGCATTCCCCTTGAAAACCAGCACAAGACAAGAATGTCCTCTCTCACTATGCCTATTCACTATAGTGTTGGAAGTTCTGGCCAGGGCAATCAGGCAGGAGAAAGAAATAAAGCATATTCAAATACGAAGAGAAAAAGTCAAACTATTTGCAAATGACATAATCCTATATCTAGAAAACTCCATCATCTCAGCCCCCAAAACCTCCTTAAGCTGATAAGCAAATTCAGCAAAGTCTCAGGGTACAAAATCAATGTGCAAAAATCACAAGCATTCCTATACACCAACAATTGGCAAGCAGAGAGCCAAATCACGAATGACCTCTCATTCATAATTGTTACAAAGAGAATGAAATACCTAGGAATACAGCTAGGGAAGTGAAGAACCTCTTCAAGGAGAACTACAAATCACAGCTCATGGATATAAGAAAGGACAGAAACAAATAGAAAAATATTCCTTGCTCATGGATAGGAAGAATCAATATCATAAAAATGGCCATACTGTCCAAAGTAATTTATAGATTCAATGTTATTCCCATTAAATTACTATTGATATTCTTCACAGGATTAGAAAAACGATACTTTAAAATTCATACGGAATCCAGAAACAGCCCGTACAGCCAAGACAATCCTAAGCAAAAAGAACAAAGCTGGAGGCATCACATTACAGGGCTTCAAACTATACTATAAGGCTACAGTAAACAAAACAGTATGGTACTGGCACAAAAACAGACACATAGACCAATGGAACAGAATAGAGATCTCAGAAATAAGACTGCACATCTACAACTGTCTGATCTTCAACAACCCAGACAAAAACAAGCAATGAGTAAAGGATTATCTATTTAATAAGTGGTGCTAGGAAAACTGGCTAGCTGTACGCAGAAAATTGAAACTGGACCCCTTCCTTACACCTTATACAAAAATTAACTCAAGAGGGATAAAAGACTTAAGTGTAAAACCCAAAACTGAAAACCCTAGAAGAAAATCAAGGTAATACCATTCAGGACATGGGCACACACAAAGATTTCATGATGAAAATGTCAAAAGCAATTGCAGCAAAAGCAAAAATTGACAAATGGGATTTAAACTAAAGAGCTTCTGCACAGCAAAAGAAACTATCATCAGAGCAAACAGGCAACCTACAGAATGGGAGAAAAATTTTGCAATCTATCCATCTGACAAAGGTCTAATATCCAGAATCTACAAGAAACTTAAACTTATTTACAAGAAAACAACAAAACAACCCCATTAAAAAGTGGACAAAGGACATGAGCAGACACTTCTGAAAAGAAGACATTTATGCAGCCAACAAACATATGAAAAGAAGCTCAACGTCACTGATAATTAGAGAAACACAAATCAAAACACAATGAGATGCCATCTCACACCAGTCAGAAGGGTGATTATTACAAAGCCAAGAAACAGCAGATGCTGGTGAGGCTGTGGAGAAACAAGGGTGCTTTTACACTGTCGGTGGGAATGTAAATTAATTCAACCATTGTGGAAGACAGTGTGGCAATTCTTCAAAGACCTATAATACCATTTGACCCAGCAATCCCATTACTGGGTATATACCCAAAGGAATATAAATCATTCTATTATAAAGATACATGCATGCGTATGTTCATTGCAGCACTATTTACAATAGCAAAGATATAGAATCAATAGAAATGTCCATCAATGATAGAGTGGATACAGAAAATTTGGTAAATATACACCATGAAATACTATGCAGCCATAAAAAGGAATGAGATAATGTCCTTTGCAGGGACATGGATGGAGCTGGAAGCCGTTATCCTCAGCAAACTATCACAGGGACAGAAAACCAAACATCACACGTTCTCAGTTATAAGTGGGAGTTGAACAATGCAAACAGATGGACCCAGGGAGGGGAACAACACACAATGTGGCCTGTTGGAAGGTTGCAGGGAGGGAAAGCATCAGGAAAAATAACTAATGGATGCAGGGTTTAATACCTAGTTGAAGGGCTGACAGGTGCAGCAAACCACCATGGCACATGTTCACCAGTATAACAAACCTGCACATCCTGCGCATGTATCCTGGAACTTAAAATTAAACTTAATTTAATTTTAAAAAAAAGGAAGAAAACTAGCACAAGACAAGGATGCCCTCTCCCATCATGTCTATTCAACATAGTATTGGAAGTTCTGGCCAAGGCAAATAGGCAAGAGAAAGAAATCAAAGGCATTTAAATAGGAAGAGAGAAAACCAAACTATCCCTGTTTGCAGATTACATGATTCTATATCTAGAAAACTCCATTGTCTCAGCCCAAAAGCTTCTTAAGCTGATAGCAACTTCAGCAAAGTCTCAGAATACAAAATCAATGTGCAAAATTTGTTAGAATTTCTATACAACCACAACACTCAAGCCAAGAGCCAAATCACAAGTGAACTCCCATTTACAATTGCCACAAATGGAATAAAATACCTAGGAATACAGCTAACTAGGGAGGTGAAAGATGTCTATAAAGAGAACTACAAACCACTGCTCAAAGAAATAAGAGATGACAGAGACAAATGGAAAAACATTCCACGCTCATGGATAGGAAGCATCAATATCATGAAAATGGCCATATTGCCCAAAGCAATTTATAGATTCAATGCTACTCCCATTAAACTACCATTAACATGCTTCATAGAACTAGAAAAAAACTATTTTAAAATTCAGATGGAACCAAAAAAGAACCCAAGTAGCCCAGGCAATCCTAAGTACAAGGAACAAAGCTAGAGGCATCACACTACCTGACCTCACACTATACCACAGGGCTACAGTAACCAAAACAGCATGGTACTGGTACAAGAACAGACACATAGACCAATGGAACAGAATAGAGAACCAAGAAATAAAACCGCACACCTAAAACTATCTGATCTTCTACAACCCTGACAAAAAAAAAAAAAAAAAAAAAATCAATGAGGAAAGGATTCCCTATTCAATAAATAGTGTTGGGATAACTGGCTAGCCATATGCAGAAGATTGAAACCCCTTCCTTACCCTATATACAAAAATTAACTCATGATGAACTAAAGACTTAAATGTAAAACCCAAAACTATAAAAACCCTGGAAGACAACCTAGACACGACCATTCAGGACATAGGCATGGGCAAAGATTTCATGACAAAGACACCAAAAGCAATTACAACAACAAAAAAAATTGACAAATGGGATCTAAGTAAACTAAAGAGCTTCTGCACAACAAAAGAAACTATCAACGGAGTAAACAGACAACCTACAGAATGGCAGAAATTTTTTGCAAACTATACATCTGACAAAGGTCTAATATCTAACATCTACAAGGAATTTAGACATATTTAAGTGGGCAAAGGACATGAACAGACACTTCTCAAAAGAAGACATACATGTGACCAACAAACATATGAAAAAAAGCTCAACATCACTGATCATAAAAGGAATGCAAATCAAACCACAATGAGATGCCATCTCACATCAGTCAGAATGTCTACTATTAAAAAGTCAAAAATATTAATAACAGATGGTGGTGAGGTTGTGGAGAAAAAGGAATGCTTATACAATGTTGGTGGGAGTGTAAAATAGTTCAACCATTGTAGAATACAGTGTGGCAATTCCTCAAAGACCTAGAGACAGAAATACCATTTGACCCAGCAATCCCATTACTGGTTTTATTCCCAAAGGAATATAAGTCATTCTGTTATAAAGATACATGCACGCATATGTTCATTGCAGCACCATTCACAATAGTAAAGACATGGAATCAACCTAAATGCCCATCACTGATAGACTGGATAAAGAAAATATGGTATATATTCACCACAGAGTACTGTGCAGCCATAAAAAGAACGAGATCATGCCCTTTGCAGGAACATGGATAGAGCTGGAGGCCATTATCCTTAGCAAACTAATGCAGAAACAGAAAACCAAATACCACATGTTCTCACTTATAAGTGGGAGCTAAATGATGAGAACACATGAACACATAGAGGGGAACAACACACACTGGGGCCTATCATAGGGTGGAGGATGGGAGGAGGGAGAGAATCAGGAAAAATAACTAATGAATACTAGGCTTAACACCAGGATGACAAAATAATCTGTAAACAAATCCGCATGACACAAGTTTATCTATATAACAAAACTGCACACGTACCCTTGAACTTAAAATTAATGTATATTTAAAAAGGAAGGTCATGGTTCCCTTATGACAGAAAAAAAAACCATATATATATATATATATATATATATATATATATATATAGAGAGAGAGAGAGAGAGAGAGAGAGAGAGAGAGAAAGAAACAAATATAGAGAATAAAAGATTAAATGGATGTATTCTGAATTGTAATAGTGATTGATTGTAACAATGTGGATTCTGAAGTAAGACAGATCTAAGTCTGAATAAGTTAATTTGATCAGTTATTTAACCCTCCTGAGTCTGTTTTCTCTACTATAAATTGGAGCCGAAACAACAGCATGGGGTTGTTGTGCTAATTAAATAAGATAATACTTGCAGAGTAGTACTTGGCACAAAAAATTAAAGATTGTTAGTATTACTCTGATTTGATAAATAAGGAGTACTTTTTCTTCTTTTTGCTTATCTCCTATTTTTGTTAGATGAGACTGAATCATTTCACTTAATTAAAAAAACTAACTAAGAAGAACAGTACAGAACATTTCCTGGGATTATTGGCCCTGGGGATTTTGTTTAAATAAGCCTCCATACAGATGGACAGAGCCAAAACCACAGTGCTAGAGCTGTGATTCAACAAGGAAAGGCTCTCCTTCCTTTGAGAGGAGTTGGAAAAACAGGTCCCCCTGCACAGGGAAAACTCAGGAGAAACACAGAGTGCCACGGATAGCTGGAAAATCAACCTACTTCACTACAGGCCATTTTCTATAGCCAACCAACTTCAACAGGGTAGTTATAACGATATGTCCTTTATTTTTGGAAGTTTCATGAACATTACCATTCCCAGGATATGATGTGTAAGGGAAGAAAAATTTCTTTCCTCACTCTTTGTCAGGTTCATGGCTAAAGCCCCATGACAACAAACAAATTAACAAGAGAAAAACATACAAATTTATTTAATAAATGTTTTACATGACACAGGAGCCTTCATAAATAAAGATCTGGAGATCCAGGTAAACCTGTGTGTTTTTATGCAAGGAAGAGTGAAAAGTTGTGCAGCTAGAGGGGCTATGAGCTAATGGTAATAAACGGGGAGATTTAGCAAGGCTTATTTGTTCAGATTCTTCTGTCTTCGTGTCTTCAGAGACAGGCGCACTTCTTTCCTCCAGATACAGGGAGGGCACCTCTGGAATGAGGGTTTTATGACCTACTTCAGGGGAAGGTCAGCTACATTTTATGACCTGCTTCAAGAAAGAAGGGGCAAGGGTGAACGTGACATACTGCTTCTGCCATTTCCTCAAATGCTAAGATTCCATATTTTAGGGTAACGTGTCCCAAACCCCGTCAATTTTGCACTCGAATTAGTTTATAGGCAGTTTGCCTTCAAACTAATAATTTACATTTTAAAATAAACAACTACCATAAAGTCAAGTTTACGTTCTTGTAGTCGAGCAGGACAGTAACATGATATTTAGAAAAGCACAAAGGGGGATAGTCTTTCACAAATTTCAGTAAACATAATAGTGTCAATGAATCTTGCAAACTAAATGAATCCAGTGTATCTAGAGGATAAAGATATTTAGGTGTAAAACCACCAACTATTCCAGATATTGCAAGCTTTTTGAGGGTCAAGTTAGTGTCCTATATTATTTGTATTTCCAAAAACACTTGGCAAAGTATTTTGCACAAGACATACCTGGGACCCGATTGTCCTGTATTATTTGTATTTCCAAAAACACTGGGCAAAGTATTTTGCACAAGACATACCTGGGACCTGATTGGTTTTGTTGATTACTATCCAAAATACTTGTATTGACATTTGTGAGGTAGTACTGCCTTGCAGATACAGGCTCAACTTCATAACCACAGGGAAAGCATTTGATGCATTTTAAAAAATAGCAATGAAGTATCTACTTTTCTGACACCATATGGCAAAGGAACAGTGAACATTTGAACGGGTATTCAGAAAGTGTAAAATTCTGACAGCAAAACTATAACTTCCATTGCGTTGGCAGCCCATTCTTAAGAAGATACTCATCCTGGGCACAGGTATCGGACCTGAAATTAATCTCAGTGTATCCCCCTCCTCCTCTAAAATCTAGTTTTTAACTCTAACTCAGGAGAATGTTTAAGTCAGGAGAATTTTTAAAAATATCAAAATCAGTCTTTAATTTCTTTTAAAAATATGTGCATATTTGTAAAATATTCTGTATAAATAAAGTGTGGTCATGTTATTTTTTTAAATTTTATTTTATTTTTTCTGGAGACAGAGTCTCGCTCTGTCACCCAGGCGGGAATGCAGTAGCACGATCTCGGCTCACTGCAAGCTCCATCTCCCAGATTCACGCCATTCTCCTGCCTCAGCCTCCCAAGTAGCTGGGACTACGGGTGACCGCCACCACGCCTGGCTAATTTTTTGTATTTTTAGTAGAGATGGGGTTTCACTGGGTTAGCCAGGATGGTCTCGATCTCCTGACTTGGTGATCTGCCTGCCTCGGCCTCCCAAAGTGCTGGGATTACAGGCATGAGCCACCGCGCCTGGTCCGGTCGTGTGTTTTAAGCTTTTTATAATTGAATACTTAAAACATACATAAAAGTAGACAGAATAGTATCATGAATGCCCATGTACATATCACCAGCCCTACCAACAACCCATGGGTCATCCTGCCCTGTCCACCAGCTTTATGCATTCCTTACAGTCCTGCATTATTTTGAAATAAATCCCAGATATTATATATATTTTATTCATTAATATTTAGGTTAAATAGGTAAGTAATTGACCTAAAAGATAAAAACTCTTTTATAAATAACCATATTATTGTCATATCTGAAAAATTAATAATTCCTTAATTATCAATTATCCATTATTTACATTTATAATTGTGTCATAAACATTGTCATAAATAGATTTGTTGTTTTAAAGCTTGTTCCTTCATTTTCTCTGATTGTTTTGTTTTAGATAAATATTGTCATAAATAGATTTGTTGTTTTAAAGCTTGCTCCTTCATTTTCCCTGATTATTTTGTTTTAGATTCAGGGGTTACTTATGCTTGTTTGTTACACAGGTATTACATGTGTAAGGGGGTTTATTGGGCTTCTAGTGTACTCATCACCCAAATACTGAACATTGTACTCAAAAGGTAATTTTTCAAACCTCATCCTCCTCCAACCTCTCCGCTTTTGCAGTCTCCACTGTCTATTATGTCCACCTGTGTCCATGTGTACCCATGGCTTAGCTGTCACTTATAGGTGAGAGCATGCCGTATTCCTTCTCCATTTTGTGTGTGTGATTTATTTCTGTTGAATAAAACAATTTGTTTGTATTTCAGATTCCCCTGCTGGTTTGATGATTAGAGAATAGTTGCACTTGTTTCCTTTATTCTCTGTTTTTCCTGTGAATAGGTCATTGGATGTAAAGGCCCCATTCAATTCAGGTTTTTTCGTTTTGGGGTTTTTTGGTGTTGGGAAGACTTTTTTCTTGCTTTCATTGTGTCAGATCCTATCATTTTCAGTGAAGTTTTTAAAAGCTAACTTTTCTTTTTTTCTCTTACCTCATCCTTGCCTTCGTTTTGCCCACACCTTCTATCTGCAAGTAACCCATATTAAAAATAGAGTGCATACCCTTTCATATTTTTCTCCATATTCACATAGGTATCTTTACACATGCACACACAGAGTTTGCTTTCCAAAAATGAGGTCACAGAAAGCCTTCCAAGTCAAATAGTAGAGCTCGAGTTTGTTCTATTTAGTGGCTGCAAAATAATATTCCACTGTGCATATGCACCACAATTTATTCAGTTATCTCACTATTAGTGGGCACTTGCTTTGCTCCCAGTTCTTTTTGCCCCATCCTGTTCATATACATTTATATACATTTATATAGGATAGAATCCTAGGAGTAGGATTTTTGTCTCAAATAGTAGCTTTTTATTTTAACAGATGTTTTTTCTGGACAGCTTTCAAAAAAGGCTGTAGCAATTTACATATCCATCAGCAAAGGATGAAATCACCCTTTCCCCCACAATCTTAAATAGTCTCAAGGAGCCAGCAAGGATCAGCAGTTCTTCAAGGAGAGGGGAAACTCTATGAGATTCCCTACTCAGCAATAAATGAGCTAACAGTGAATTATTCCTCAATAGAAAGGCCTCTTTCTGGCATCTTTGGATCTCTTTAGCCAAGTAGGCCTCACACAGAACCAAAGTCCAGGACACCCCAAAACAGGGTCTGAAGACAGTTGTCTCTAACTCACTCCTCCCCACCTCGTGAATCCCTGTGAGTTCCTTCCTACTGGATAGTACTTGCATATTACACAATCAGCTGCATCTAGCATCTGCTCTTAATTTCATTTGATATTTTAATCATCTCAGTTAAGATTCTGGGAAAAAGAAGTTGCCTGGGATTGAAAGAAACTAGGAAACTTAGCGAGATCATTCTTAAGCCAGGTAAAAAAAATTTTAATGCTCACATATGCATATGTGATGGTCACACCGAAAGGAGCACCCACCTCCCTCCCTCTGTGATAGACACATTTCCTTAGCCTCCACCTTTCCTTCTTTCAAGTCTCCCTGTTGCTGAAAATCCGGTGTTTCTGTTCATTTGTTACTTTCATTCTCAACCATCTTCTCTCTTGCTCCATCTACCAGAACAATAACCCCCAATATAATACTTCTCACCTCACTTTTCAACGCAGGACCTCTTGTTGGGTAAGCTAAAAGGATATGTGTTCTGTAAATAAGGAAAGTCTTTGTTCAAAGAATCTATCAAATGTTCCCATGACTCCATCCCTAACTATTTGTATATCTAAAGATCATATAGTAGAGAGAAACAAAAGATTAGCCCTGCTTCATCTTACAGCTGGGAGAGTCATGAAAGGCCAAATGGGTAACAAAGCTCCTAGTTTTGACCAAGCCTAGCTACAAAGAAGCTACTTAAATGTCAAAGGCATTGTTTGTATAAAAAGGGAACCAATGTACAGGTTCCCTTTAGAGTAGAAATAAGAGAACTGCCTGTTGACAAAGGGAGGAGGAAGAAAATACAAAGTACACTTTTAAAACATGAAGGCTTCATAGCAGTTCATAGTCGTTCAGAGAAACATGTTCCACTGAGAGTGACCTGGGAGAGAGGATTACATTATTATGCCAGAAGGAAGAGGCCACTGTGCATGCCCCATCACCAGCCTCACCCTCCTTGTCAGCCTTACAAGAGTGACACTAGATATACTCCAGGAGTTGGACCCACCACAGCCTGCACACTGGAGTAAGTGCTTTCCTCCAGTCAAAGCTCATCTTAGAATTATCTGGGACTTAGACCATCCCCAGACCGGTGCAGTTGCAGGAAGCCTGATGTATGTCACCTGAGACAGCCTTGGATCTGAGTTTCCTCCTTACGTTTTGGTATTTGGAAGCGGGTGGAGAAGACACTCTTGGGTAGAAGTATGGGAGGCATACAAATTTAGAAGAAAAAGGATGACTCTATCTTTAGTGTGTTGTCTATGGCAGTATCTAGCCTTCCCACTGTATACTTACATTCCACCTACAAACATTAAAATAAAATCCACAGTGCACTCCTTTGTTTTAAAGAGGAACTAAGAAAAAAACTCAAATTGTCAATTTGGTTCCGGATTTTTTTTTTTTTTAATGGGATCTTTGATCTGAAGTCAATATAGGAAGAGCTCTGAACAAAGTAGCACTTTCAAAGGTTGCATATTAAAGAGGCGAAATGAAAGACAACTTAGCACTTGAGATGTGAATTTGAATGTGTATATGGTTACAGTCTGGATAAGACACTGTTAACAAATGATTTCATTAACTCATCGCCTATGTGCGACCACTGGACAAGGGGAAGGGGTGTTCGGGCTGTGGTGCCATATACTGAAACTGAACCCATGAATTGGGCCCACTGGAATTGAGGGACAAGCCAGATAGATGGCAAGAATTCTAATTTCCAGTATGCAAATCAGTCTAAACATTTGACTTTTTAAAAGTCTATTTGGAAAGGTTTTGAAACAGGGCTGCACTAGGCAAGATCATTAAGTAAGCAAAACTTTAACTATTGTTATAACCATGTCTTTGCCCAGGTGCATGAGGCTCTCTTCTTCTCTTAGTGACAATAACATGCTCACAGGAAGGGTTCAATATGAATTATTTACACCTTACTTCATGTGGATTTAAGTCAATGTATTATCTATGAAGTTTTATATTTAAGCCATACTTGTGAAACGTTGAAGAGGAAAAAGTATATTTAGCACATTTGGGGCACCCTAAATGTGTACCTGAGTAAATTTCAGTTTTTTGAGTTGTTTGTTTGTTTTTGTTTGTTTGTTTGTTTCTTTTTTGAGAGGGAGTCTCGCTGTGTCCCCAGGCTGGAGTACAGTGGTGCGATCTCGGCTCACTGCAAGCTCCGCCTCCCGGGATCATGCCATTCTCCTGCCTCAGCCTCCTGAGTAGCTGGGACTACAGGTGCCCGCCACCACGCCCGGCTAATTTTTTTGTATTTTTAGTAGAGACGGGGTTTCACCGTGTTAGCCAGGATGGTCTCGATCTCCTGACCTTGTGATCCACCTGCCTCGGCCTCCCAAAGTGCTGGGATTACAGGCGTGAGCCACTGCACCCGGCCTGTTTGTTTTGAGACAGAGTCTCACTCTGTTGCCCAGGCTGGAGTGCAGTGGTACAATCTCAGCTCACTGCAAACTTTGCCTCCCAGATTCAAGCAATTCTCCTGCCTTAGCTTCCCGAGTTGCTAGGATTACAGGTGCCTGCCACCACGCCCAGCTAATTTTTGTATTTTTAGTAGAGATGGGGTTTCACCATGTTGGCCAGGCTGGTCTCGAACTTCTGACCTCATGTGATCCACCTGCCTCGGCCTCCCAAAGTGGGTTTGTTGTTCTTTTAAAGAAAAAAGATCCCTACTTATTTTAAAGGGTGATAGCAGTGTCCTGACTCTACCTAGACAGATCTGTTCATTCATATGTTCATTCCAGCTGAACCACAATAACTGCAATTTTCAAAGAAGGAATACAGAGCCTGGGAAATCGGAAGAGTATGGCAACAAACTGGTATACAAGGAAACTGAAAATGAAAAATCAGCAAAGTGGCATTTGTACCTGCCTGAGTGGCTACAGCAGTGAAGGTGAAAGGTGGAAGGCTAGATGGGGGATATTAGCACCATCTCTTCCTCTCCTCACCTGCAGCCTCAATACTTTCCACTGTGGTCCCAGGATACGCCAGGTCAACTGTGATCAACTCTGAAACAGGCAAACTCTGGGAGGGGAGGAGGCATCCTTTCCTATTCTCAATGGTCTCAGCTCCGGAGACCACTTTAGTAAGCTCTCCTTGTCATACCTTAAAACATACATTAAAACCCATAAGCAATTCCAAAACCTCATTTTATTATGTTGTTTTTATCTCCTTGCTCACCAATCTTAAAAAAATGTGGTAACACAAATCTCAGAGACTGATTTCTCCTACTTTCTTAGGAGGGAAGGAGTGTTAAATAAGCAAAGGCATGCTAACAGGAAGGAAAAAAATGGAGATTATGAATAATAATCATAATTTGAAAATTATTAAAATGATGCACCTGGCAGTTTACAAAATATTTCTTTGTTACATTATTTCTGCTGCTGAATTTGATCAAGAGATTGTACTCATCATAAAATGAATATTACTGATCATTTTAAAGTCTCTTCTAAAAGTAGCTAAATTTATACTGCTGATTCCTTTTGAAATGTGACCTACAGCTTCTTGGCTTTTATGAGCTATTCAAGAGAGATTTAGTCATCACGTTGTGTCACAATGGGAGTGACTCACAGAGCAAGGAGAGAACCTGAGGATTCCTCACACATGTAGTACTCAGAGCTCTACAGAAACCCAGGCACCTCAAGCTCAAGAGGATCAGCCTGGCCAGGGTGGCACAACTCTTCCTTCCCCGTGCACAGCAGGAAAGCTGCCGTCAGCTGAGCAAGTCCACCAACAGTTTCTGTGTCCCACTTCGTCTTTAATAAGGTAACTGATGACAGTTTTGTCATTTATTCTTTTATTTATCACGTCAATCTAAACTTTCTTTGATTTTCCTCACTCTTGCAGAATGAATCAGTGGTCTTTCAAGCTGTGGTCAACTGTCACTACTTCTTTTAATGTAACACATTAGAATGCAGTGATGGGAGCTGGGTCCATCTCACCATAGAAAAGACCTCAGTGTGACCTGGGATCTTGCCTTAAACTCCTCCAGGACACTCTTTGAATGTCCTTTAGCACCCTAGTGTCCCAATTCAATTCATATTTTGTTATTTTCTCTGGGCCTTCTTGACACCCTCTGTGAATATATGATTAATTGGAAACTGGAGGGGGAAGTCTCCAAAAAGCACGGGATTCTTAGATGAGTTTCTTACTGAAGCAACAGATTCACTGTCAACTGCATGTCTGATCTGCTTGTCTGTCTGCTTTATCAATATTATCAGATGTGAGTTTGCATGAATACACACACGTATACACTAAACTGAGGGAGAAAATGCCTTGTAGGTCATGAAAAGCAGGGAAATTCCCAACAGTTCACATTTGATCCCTGGATCCTAGAGTGGCAGCAATAAGCCTGCTTCAGATATTTGCTCCTCATTTTATGATGCGATAGTTTGGTTTTTCAAATGATGATACGGCTCCTTTCTCAATGATTTGATGTTTAGGAGGTGTACTTCAATAATTACATTTTAAAATAAACAATCAAGTTAGAGTTGTACAAATGGCTCTGAAATGTCCCGCTACACTATTAGACCAAGGGCACAGATTGTGCTTCTGTACTATTTATCCCAGTACCCTCGGCACATATTAACTGCTCTAAAAATGTCCTTGGCTACACGCTGCATCAAATGAAAGTTAAATGTTAGACCACATTTCTATTCTATTTTTAATATTCAAAGAGGGTGCTCAGATTTTAGAACAAATCCCAATGCTTAAGTACACACAAAAAAATCATTAACTCATACATTTCAAGGGTGGGAAATGGGAACTGGTATTAAAACTCTTATAACAAATGTCACTGTCTTAAGGGACAGTGTTTAAAAACTCAGACCTTTCCTTCTGCTGAAAGATCACTGTGGCTGAAATGTGCTGAAGTTTTAAACACACTTTTGGAATCTACACATATGTTCTATGCTCTAAGCTTTCCTTAAAGCCTTGTGACTACAAATGATAATTGTACACAACATATAATCTTTCCCAGCTAGCAATTTTTATGCAGTGACCATAAATAAAGTAATCATAGCTTTAACAATAATTCTTAACCTGCTAATACTGTCAGGAAACACTGTCAAAATAATAAATCTAGGAGGGACTTGGGATAATTAATGAATAGTTATGGATGTGATGATGAATTATAATTTAAAAGTTTTGAAGGAAGGCAAAAGAAAATCAGAGATGCTTTTATCCTTAGAACTAAAAATGCAAAATGTAAATCCAGCAGATATTCCCTACATGAGGCAGTTGGTACACCTCTGCTAGGAGGGAGGGAAGCTACGTCCTGAGGAGGCTGTCTGAGTGAACCAGTAGTGGAAGTACACACAAACCCCAAGCCTCGTTGTCCCACTACCCAAAGCACAGTCTGACTGCCAAGGATTACCTCCCGTCCTCAGGGAAGCAGGAATCAAGGGCACTGTAACTAACCAGAGGAGGAGCTTCTTCATCCATTGAGTAAGGGAACTTACCCTCCCATGATGGTAAATACCAACTCAATTATATCATCAGCAGCATAATAATTATTATAATTATTATTTCAGTCAGACTCTCAAAAACGCATTTGTTGCTTAATGCAAGCACATTTAATGTAGGGTCCCTTAGCTCTATTAAAAAAAATGTTTTTTCAGATTTCTGGGTGGACCATTTGAACACATTTTTCACAGAAATATAATTTTTTAGTTTATGTCAGTAGGTTCCAGTGTTCATTTTTTTAAGTGTGGAAGAAATCTCTAAAAGCCACTTGGGTTTTTTAAAAAACAAAGCAAAACAAAAACCAGTTTTTTTTTTTTTTACTTCAATGAAAAAGAAAAAATGAAAAAGGAATGTTGTGTAAGTTAACCAGGTTTACAATATTCAAATATACAAGGGGCATGCATGTTCAGTGGCTTTCAGTATTTAGAAAGTCATACAAGAGAACTCCAAAAAGAGAATACTTTAGAAAATCATTGCTCAATGCTTTCTATTTGATGTATTTTGGTAAACAACATAGTTGTTGATTCAACTTGGACCACAATTGCAACACATTGGAAGTAAATAAAGATTCTACAAACTCCTGACAGTGTAGTTGACTAGCTTTGGTATCGCTTTCTAAAAGGAAACACTTCATGAAGTTATGTGGAAATAAAATCAACTGGTCTGGGCGGAACTATCTAGAAATAACTCTACATTGCTTATAAAAAGTATACTTTACAATAATATTGAGATATTTTCTGTTCTTTTTTTTTTTAACTGTGTCATTTATTTTTAAGGAATAGAGGAAGGTGAATAAGAGAAGTGAAATTAATCCTATTTTTAACTTTTTTACTAGGAAAAGAAACTCAGAAAGAAAAAGTTAAGAAAAGCAGAAGTGATCAAGGAGAGCACTCGAGTTGCAATATTTTCCTTTGGCTGCTGACAGGCAGTTACTATAAAGCATTGAGCATGGGGTATGAAAGACAGAACTAGTTCTCCTTTCTTGGTTTCCTTTGAATCTTTGTGGTATGGTAGAGAACTTTTGATAAAGTGTTCTTGTGCCTGCTGTCGACTGATAATATGTTCATCTCTGCAGGTTTTCCTTCTCTTTTCACACAGTTTAGAGTTCAGAGATCGAAGTTTTAGTTCTGGTCACTCTCTGGCAAGTGACCATAGTTATGACCTCTACTCTACACCAGAAATATCTTGACAATTACATGAGATAAATATTACATAAACACTTCCCAAAACTTTGTAATTTTATTGAAATTGGAAGTGTTAATATTATATATTATTATGATTTCTATTATCCTTTTGCCCCAGCGATTCCGAGGTCTCAAAGATTAATCCAATTATCACTAGAACTCTGGAGCTAGAGTGGAGACTTCTTTCTTTCCTTCCTCTTTTCCTTTTTTGCTGTACAACATTTACTAAATGTCAACATAATGCCAAGTATCATGCAAGGAACTGCTAATGTAGAGAGGTGTATGCATAGCCCAGAGTTGAGTGGGAATACAGACTGAAGTGGTAGAACAGAATGGTCTGGGTATCAGTCCTGAAATCGCCACTACAACTGTAGCTGGAGTCAATTAAACAGAGTTTCTGGATGTGTTTCCTGCTCTATACAGTGGAGATAATTTTATTGTAAGGTGTAAATAAGATAAATATTTATAGATCCTAGAAAAGGGCCTACAACATGTTAGGCACTCAATGAACCATAGCATTATTATCATTCCTCCCTGACTTGGTCAACCAGGAACTTGAGAACCATAAATTTGCTAGGAGGATATTTTGAATTCTGTAGTGTCAGTTGGCCACCTACCAAATGGTACCCCCAGAGGAGCTGGGGGTCAACAGCATGGGGTAAACCTTGAGGGAGAGAACAGATGGGAGGTGATTAGATGAAAAGATTTGGGTGAAGACACAGAGCCAAACCATATCAGCCTCCTATCCTCCTGATGACAAAAAGACATTTTAAAATATTTATATAGAGAGAAATTAATGCTTGCAGCAGCAGGATCTGAGTAATTTTTATAAGTAACCCAACTTTTCCACTGAGGCCATTAAAAAAAGAAACTCCTCAATGTGACATTACCAAGGAGCCAATGACTAAGTTTCCAGAAAAGTAGTTCTAGTGCTATGATGTTCTGGACTCCCAAAACTAGGAAATTCTAGAACAGTAGTTCTCAGCTGGGGGATATTTTGTCCCCAGGGGACATTTGGCATTATCTGGAGACATTTTTGGTTGTCACAACTTGGGGAGGGGTGCTACTGCTCACTAGAGAGTAGAGGCCAGGGATGCCACTAAACATGCTACAATGCACAGGACTAACCCCACAACAAATAATTACCTGGCCCAAAATATCAAAAGTACTCAGGTAGAGGAACCAGTGCCTAAATATGAGCAATACATAGAGCAGACTGCCTCATAAAGTGAAAGCGATTCATCCTGCCATGAAGATAACAAGGTTCTTACTGTAATGGCAGACATTAGGTCATTTTACTTCACCCAGTACTCTCCAAGGCAGATGTTGTATATCTATTTTACAGGTAGGAAAATGGAGGCTAAGAAAAGTTAATTTGTCCAAGGGCCCTCTGATGATAGTGAAACTGGGATGGAACCTCTGCCTGTTTGCTTCTGAGGTCTGGGCTACTCACTACTGCCTCCTGCCTCGAGCCAAGAGATTTATACCCTATTAAGCAATTTGTTGTGCGATACACTGGAAGACACAGCAGATAAGCAAACAACTCAAGCAAGTAGGTCAGTTCCTGGAGTTTCTGAATTGTTGGGACCAAGGGGCCATGCAGAGGTAACCACAGCTGGCATAGTGTGGTTGAGGTGGCCCTATTAGCCTTTCAGTTGCTGTTACTCATTTATTTCTCAGTGGTCAATGAACCGATTGCCTATCAACCAGCTTTGTGTATAGGTCACGTTCCCATGGCTCTGACCCAGGTTACTGCTCAGAGGTGGCATCATGGCTAAAATATTGCTAGAGGTCAAAGGTATGTGTGTGTTTGTGGTAGATTTAGTCGAGTGGTCTAGAGGAATGTGAACCTTAGAGACTGAAGAAGAACCAGCATTTTTGGACAATAATACTTGGGGTAAGGAGAGTGTTAGCAAAACTCTAGGTTAGCATGGGCAGTCCCTGGGATTCAGACTGTAGGCCTGAATGACCCTCAGTCCAGAGCTGTACCTAATAAGGACAACACATTTTAATGTGAGTCCATTCTTAACAGCAAAAAAGTTCCTCTTTGCTTGTCACCAGGGAAAAATGGGTTTGCATAGAGAAGGTGCAGATTGAGGGGGAAGCAGAATGATTCTCATCTCACAGATGAGAATTAAAGAGGGAATCCAACTACTTTGGTTTGAGCTTTTGTTCTTCTTTGGTACTTGTAGAGGTGAGCTTACCAAAGCGTAGATGACAGGCAATGTGGTATACAAGTTACTATACTCCAAAATTCTGGGGTTCTTACTTATTTTGTGCATGACATCCAAAGCAGCCCAATAAAACCTTTTCACAGAAAAAAAAAAAGTTGTACTCTCTTTTGCCAAATGTTTAACTTTTTCATTCAGAAATAATTTCAGAATTATTGAAAAATTTAGAGGCTAGGACAACCCAGATTGCTCAAATATTAACATTTTACCACATCTGCCTTCTCATTCCTCTTTATATACACAGGTGCATGTATGGTTTTAATATGTTTATTTATATACATATCATTATTATTTTCTTAACTGTTTGAGAGTAAGTTGAAGACATGATGCTCCTTACTTTAAATACTTCAGTGTGTATTTCCTAAAAAGCAGGCCATGTTCTACATCATCATAGTATAATTATCAAAATTGGGAAATTAATATTAATGCAATACTATTTATCAAATTTTAAGATCTTATTCAAATTTCACTTGCTAGCCTAATAATGTTCTTTCTGAAAAAAGAAAAAAAAATTTTGATCCAGGATCACATGTTGCGTTTGGTTGTTGTATCTCGATGGTCTCCTTCCATCTGAAATGGTCCTCAGTCTTTCTTTTCCGTCATGACTTTGATGTTTTTGAAGAGTACAGCCATATATTTAGTAGCACTGGAAGACGTTTCCCCATGCATAATTAGCTTTGGATGCTCCACAGAAGAGCTGTTGTGTCCCTCCCTGTGTGCCATATCAGAGGGCATGGGACGCTGGTTTGTTCCATAACTAGTGATGTGAATCCTTATCACTTGGTTAAGGTGGTATCTATCAGATTTCTCCACTATAAAATTACCATTATTCTCTCTTTAATTTGAAAGCATATGACAAGGAGATTGAGATTCTATAATTACTGCCTGTCATCCGAATTTGACCCACTAGTTTTAGCATCCATTGATCATTCCTGCCTGAAACCATTGTTGCTATGTCAGTTGCCAAATGGTGATATTCTAATTCCAATTCCATCATTCCTCTGACACTTATTAGATGGCATATTAATTCTAAGGAAAACTTCTCCCTTTACCCTTATTTATTGATTGATTTACTGCAGAATGGATTCATGAATTCATATCTTATTCAATGAGTTATTATCCATTATCATTATTGGCTTTGATGTTCAAATTGTCTCATACTTTGCCAGCGGGAGCCCCTTCCAGCTGACACCTATGTACTAGTGATGTATCTCCAGCATTCATTGAGCACTTACTTACTTGTAGCATAACATGCTCCAGGCTTATTTTGTACATTCCCATCCAAGCTCAGCCCTGATGTCAGCTTTTCCAAAGAACATGAACACAATGTTTAGAAATTGGTATCTGAGCCCCTGGTATGTTCATTGCTATTGGAGTGTCATTATTTCTAGCTCATCAGGTAGATCTAGAAAGTTACCTATCCATTTCTATATTTACTCACTCATATTTAAAACCAGGTGTTCATGCTGATTCTTCCAACTATAATCCCACTCCACAGGGTTCATTCCAGTCTCTCCCTTTTCATATTTGCTACTCCTCTTTCTGACAGTGTGAAGCCTGGCTTCCATCATCCACAACTTAGTTACAGTTGACCCTTAAACAACACAGGGATTAGGGGCGCCAGTGCCCCATTCAGTTGAAAATTCATGTATAACTTTTGACTCCCTCAAAACTTAAGTCACAGTCTACTGTTGACCAGAAGCCTTACCAAAAACATAGTCAATTAACACATATTTTGTATATGTATTATATACTGTACTCTTATAATAAACCAGAGAAAAGAAAATATTATTAAGAAAAGCATAAGGAAGATAAAATATACTTACTATTTTTAAAGTGGAAGTGGATCATCATAATGGTCTTCATCCTTACCGTCTTCATGTTGAGTAGGCTGAAGAGGAAAAAAGAAGAGAGGTTGGTCTTGTTGTTTCAGGGGTAGCAGAGGCTGAAGAAAATAAGCACATACGTGGATCCAGGCAGTCTGGATCCAATATGGGATCCAAACAACCCATATTGTTCAGATGTCAGCTGTGCTTAATTTCTCAATCAAATAATTGGAAATATTAGGGTTGTCTGTTTTCTAGTTCTGGTGGAGGCATGGATTTTATGTTATTCTATTTGTTCTTCTCTTTGAATTGTACATAGTTTTTGGAGTATGTCCTAGGAAATTTAGATTGACATGACTGTCACTACTACAGCTACCTCAGAAGTGAGAATACTTTTTTAACACTTGAAGTGAAATACATAGTATTACAAAAGAAACCTACGGTATTGAAATACACCCAAATATTTACAAGCTTATTCTATTAACATGGTGGCAGGAACAATAACCACCACAATTTTGAAGTAGTAATCAGCATTAATCATATTTTGAGATAACTCCAACAAATGCAATGTAACATGAAAATATTTGTTATTTCTATAGGTAACAAAATCACAGACAATAAAATACTACTGTGGCTTGTTGTTTCTTTCATAATTGAAGATTGTGCTAAACTTCAGTTACAGTTTAGAAAAAAAAAAAAAAAAGATGGGATCTTTTTCCCATCCAAATGGAGAAACCCCTGAATTCTATCCACAGACTCTCTCAGAGTTCTAATGGCACCTCTTTGCCTGAGAAGCTTTCACAGATGCCCAAATCATCTATCCAGCTGAATTCAATCCCTTTGGGGCTGGTAACCCAGTTTCATGCACATACCCTCCTTGTGGTTTCCCTTCTCCCATTCCCTCATCTACTTTCCCCTCTGGGACCTTGTGTCAGTTATTATACTATAACAGAGGAGGCTATGAGGGGAGATGACCCTGTAGCCGCCACCATTTCAGACATCAGATGTTGCTTTTGGCCAGTGGACTTTTATCCCTTCCTCTCAGCAAGCATGGGCAAGGTGTGAAGTGTTGACTTTATCAACTCAGCTTGTCAGCCTGGACACTTCTCAGCCCAGCCCAGAGTGGAGTGCTCCAGTCCCCAGAGCCCCTCATCTGTCTCCTACAGTGGAAGGGCACAGCACTCTAGTCCCAGTGACCCTGGCAAATCGCTTTGTTGCTTTGAGCCGGTTTCTGAGGCAAATAATATGCCCTCTCTAACTCAAAACGCTGTTGAGAGAACAAAACGAGACCTGTGTGTGAAAGCACAGTGTAGAGTGCCTTACTAATGTATGACATTCTTTTACTGTGACTCCCTCATGCATACCCCTGGTAAAAATGACAACACAAAAACTTCCAACTCCCTGCTCCAGAGAACATAAAACCCCACAAATATTGTCTTCTTCAAATAATTCCCCTGGGAGTTTAGATTGCAATGAAAGCTACAGAATCCATTCAGAAGATGTATTAAACATTTAGCCATTCGGTGATTATTTACTGAAGCAATTTGAGCAAAACACTATACTAGTTGAATTTATAAATATAAAATTTCCCTAAAAGGTTTAACTATGTAATTTTGCAAGAGTGAGTTATACCACTTCCCTTCCCATAACTACACATTTGTAATATATTTGAGAAGGGGAAATCCTGCTACGTGGACATTGATTTGCAACAAATTATAACTCCTACACAGAAAAGAGTTGGAAAAACTATACCAAATTATTAAGCCATGGTAATCTACTACTTTAGAAATAGTCATAGTTATACCACAAGAATCAAGTAGGTTCTCCAAACTTAACATATTTTAATACTCCTCTGACTTAATTTTTATCAATTGACAATTCTTTTTTTTTTGTTGTTGAGACAGAGTCTTGCACCGTTGCCAGGGCTGGAGTGCAATGGCGCAATCTTGGCTCACTGCAACCTCTACCTCCTGGGTTCACGATTCTCCTGCCTGATTCTCTAGCCTTAGCCTCCCGAGTAGCTGGGATTACAGGCACCCACCACCACACCTGGCTAATTTTTTGTATTTTTGGTAGAGATGGGGTTTCACTATGTTGACCAGACTGGTCTCAAACTCCAGACCTCATGATCTGCCCGCCTCTACCTCCCAAAGTGCTGGGATTACAGGTGTGAGCCACCAGGCCCAGCTGAAATGATAATTCTTTTAACCCCTTTTTTTTTTCTTTAGCTATAGATCTTCTGGGGGAAGAAAGATAAAAGCAGAGCCCAAAATTTTCTTGAGAAGTGAAGAAGACATTACATTGATTTTTTTAAAAATCTGAAATAGTCTGTTTCTCAAACAGCAGTAAAAATAAAGTGTGTGTGTGTGTGGTGTTTAAAATTCTGTGTGCATGTTTATATTTCTTGATATAGAAAGAAAACTTTACATATACAGAAAAAAATGGGGAAAATGCACTAAAATATTGAATTAAGTGTTATAATCATTACTATCTTCTTTTTCTCTATGTTTTTTCTCGAGGAAAAATTACTTTTATAAGCAGAAAAAAAGTATATGATTTTTGAAAAGGATTCAAAGGAAAAATCAGGAAATAATATTAAGAAAATAAAGTCCAGGCTGGGCACGGTGGCTCACACCTGTAATCCCAGCACTTTGGGAGGCCGAGGCAGGCGGATCACCTGAGGTCAGGAGTTCGAGACAAGCCTGGCCAACGTGGAGAAACCCCGCCTCTACTAAAAATAGAAAAATTAGCCAGGCATGGCGGTGGATGCTTGTAATCCCAGCTACTTGGGAGATTGAGGCAGGAAAATCGCTTGAACCCGGGAGGCAGAGGTTGCAGTGAGCTGAGATTGTGCCACTGTACTCCAGCCTGGGTGACAAGAGTGAAATAAGAAAAAAAAAAAAAAAAAAACCAGGAAAAAAGGGGAGGAGGGGAGGGGAGGGGAGTGGAGGGAGGAAAGAAGGAAAGAAGGAAAAGGAAAGAAGGAAGGAAGGAAGGAAAGAAGGAAGGAAGGAAGGAAGGAAGGAAGGAAGGAAGGAAGGAAGGAAGGGAAGGAAGGAAAGGAAGGAAAGGAAAGAAGGAAAGAAGGAAAGAAAGAAAAAGAAAGAAAGAAGGAAGGAAAGAAAGAAAGAAAGAAAGAAAGAAAGAGAAAGAAAAGAAAAGAAAAGAAAAGAAAAGAAAGAAAGAAAAAGAAAATAAAGTTCAAAGTCTATAAACTCGCTTGGCCTCTCAGTTCCTTTTTGAACTCAGTGTCCAGGAACAGCCATGATTCCAAAAGCATCCGCAAGTTCTGAACTTCAACTCAGGGCCTACTGATTGTCCTCTGTGAGGCATTTAAAGCCCCTCTTGAGTCTAAGGTGGGTCAAGATTGAGGGCAAAGATATTGTGTGGACACTGGAGGAAGCTTTTTGGGTCACAGAGGAAGAAAATAAGGTCTTTCCCACATGTGGTGCTCTCTTTAGCCCCTCTCCCTTCCACAGGCTAGGAGAGCCAATACAGATCTGCTCCTCTGTGGGGAGGGAGCTGATGATCTCATTCTCTTGGGCTGCCCCATGGCTATGAGTGCGGAGGGCTGGGCCCATGGTACTCAGACCTGAGGCAGCCGGCCATACAGCCTTGGTACCCAGGCATAACCCTCAGGTTCTTGTTCACTTCCTCTTTCTGGATGGCTTGCTTTTCCCTGGCACCAATACCCCATGGTAAGAGTGATATATACGGAAGGGAAACGCAGATGCAGGCTTCTGAGGAAAAGGGAAAGAAAGCCCTTTACCTGCCTGACTTTAGGCCCTAGGCTACCTCTAGCCCTGACAAAATTAATTTTCCAAGTAGTTCTGCTGCACGTATGGTCAAAGCTTCAGCTTTACAGCATGCATTTGCTTTACTTTATCCTCTGTCCATGTGATTTTTTCTCACAGGAGGCTGGTGTTCACAGAAGACAGAATTTGGGGATGTGGGAGTCTGGTTTGGAATATGGTGCATTGGCCAGCATTTCTCTCTCAGTCGCTTCCCATTTATCTTGCTCTCTCTTGGTGAACTCACTTGTTGCCTCCCACTTTAATACTCCTCTGCACTGGGGTATAATGATCTCAGAGTTGGGTTGAAGATTGACATTAACCCATTTAAAATAAGAAAATGGAAGCCAAGTTGGGAATATCTTCTTAGTGGCAACACCAAAATGCCCTTCTTCTTCCGACAGTTTGAAGATAATTGGGAATCTGACAGAACAATTAAAATTGAATTATTGTTTCTAATAGATTTTAAGCCCATTCTGCAGTGGAATTTCATGAACTAGCAAGAGGTAAGATTTTACTGTGAGAATCAGTCTTCCTGATGGACGAGTTCACTCCTGAGATTAATACCATCACTCCACACAGCTCCAGCTGGCCATGTCAACTCAACGGCTTGTGTCGATTTTGCCATGGCTCCCACCTCCCTCTCTTCCATTTAATCTCTCTGAATACTACTGCGTTAGTTTTTGCATTATTTTAGAGGAGCAATTTATCATTTAAATGGCCATCTTCCCAACAACCAACCAAGTAAGAGTTGTTGTTTCTTTTTCTGTTTATCCACACAAATGCATTAAAATATCGTCAGTCCTGGGTTACAATGCCTTGGTGGTTCTAATTTGAATTTTCTTTTTCACTTTGAACACTCAGGACACCATCTTCTTTTATTATACAAGAAAGGAGTGTACCTATCACACACAGGGGGAAAATGCTCTTTTGGGTGCTAGGCCTCCTAATCCTCTGTGGTTTTCTGTGGACTCGTAAAGGAAAACTAAAGATTGCAGACATCACTGATAAGTACATTTTTATCACTGGATGTGACTCTGGCTTTGGAAACTTGGCAGCCAGAACTTTTGATAAAAAGGGATTTCATGTCATCGCTGCCTGTCTGACTGAATCAGGATCAACCGCTTTAAAGGCAGAAACCTCAGAGAGACTTCGTACTGTGCTTCTGGATGTGACTGACCCAGAGAATGTCAAGAGGACTGCCCAGTGGGTGAAGAACCAAGTTGGGGAAAAAGGTGAGGGACATGAAAGTGGGGAGGATGGGACAGGAACAGGGGACAGGGAAGTAACTGAAGCTAAATAAAATGTGCTCAAGTTTTAAATGGCCGTTCGAGAAAATGTCTCCTAAATACCGGCTGTATACTTCTCTAATTTTAGGATAGCTTCTGAGTAGTTCCAAGTACAGGCTGTCTGTGTGCATGAGAAACACAGCCCAGAAGACCCTTGGGCCTAAGCCTCAGTGGGTGAATTTGGGGCTGAGATGAAAAGATTGACTTTCCAAGGTCTTCTCCTGTGAAGCGCTATTCCCCCCTGTCCCATATACAGCAAAGGAATTTAGACTAAAATGTACAGGAGAATATGGGGGCAATTCCCAAATTACCATCTGAATACCTGGGACCCACTTCTCACTACAAAATGATTCTAGAGCTCACATATTTTCAATGGGCAAGGTTGAAAATGGCCTGAGAATTTGAGTGTGAGTGTCTTACATAGTTAAGGTAGAGTAGTGAGCCATTGGATGTTCATTCTGCAATAGATTCTGCTGTGGTGACTGCATTCTGAACTAGAAGAAATTTTATTGGCTTTGAATGAAGAGTGAAACATTCTCAAGGATTAAGATGTTGGGATTCACAAAGAAAAAACAAATGTTTGTGATTTTTTTTCTAGTACATCTTGATCATATAGCTGAGACTCTGAAGCTCAAAAGAATGATTTGATAAGGCTTCAGTTTTTAACATTTGAATTCCAACACCTTTAACAATACTAAATGTTTCCCATTTTAAACAAGCCAAGTGAATGTCTCAATTCTTAACCAAAAATAAATGTGAAATAGATTGATATCACTCTTTGTCCATACAGAACATTATATAAATATTCTCTGGCCTTATCATCTAGCAAGGGAGGAAAAATAGATCAATTTACTCCACATCTGAGATTAAAAAGCAGAAAGACTCACTCACAGAGTTTCAGTATTTGACATTCAGAACCAGAAACAGAGTAACAGTGAGAACTTCAACTACTTCAATTTAGCCTCCCACCCTCTCTGCTATCACTTCCCAAAACTGCGAAGTATTTCAGAGTAGGAAAATGACTTCAAGGAGGAAATGGCACCATTGTGCAAAGCAGAGGCTGTATTTTCATCAAAGGTGGCAAATAAGTACTATCTTATCACACCTCTTTTCTTCCCTCTCTGTTCTAGGTCTCTGGGGTCTGATCAATAATGCTGGTATTCCCGGTGTGCTGGCTCCCACTGACTGGCTGACACTAGAGGACTACAGAGAACCTATTGAAGTGAATCTGTTTGGACTCATCAGTGTGACACTAAATATGCTTCCCTTGGTCAAGAAAGCTCAAGGGAGAGTTATTAATGTCTCCAGTGTTGGAGGTCGCCTTGCAATCGTTGGAGGGGGCTATACTCTATCCAAATATGCAGTGGAAGGTTTCAATGACAGCTTAAGGTAAATCAAATTAATTGACTTATTAGGAAACAATAGCTGCAAACATTTACTGAGTGCTTATGTACAAGACATCCTATTTAGTACCTTTCAAAAAGCCTACCATATTTATCTCTAATTTTTGTGGGTACACAGTAGGCATATATATTTATGGTTATATGAGATATTTTGATACAAGTATACAATGCATAGTAATTACATCAAGGTAAGTGGAGTATCCATCACCTCAAGCATTTATCCTTTCTTTGTATTACAAACAATCCAATTATACTCTTTTAGTTATTTTAAAAACTATGATAAATTGTTGACTGTAGTCACCCTGTTGCGCTATCAAATACTAGATCTTATTCATTCTATATAGCTATATTTCTATATTTCTGTACCCCTTAATCATTCCCCCTCACCCCCACTACCCTCTCAAGCCTCTAGTAACTAGTTCTCTACTTTCTGTCTCTATAGTTTGTTTTAATTTTTAGCTCTCACAAATAAGTGAGAACATGTGAACTTTGTTTTTCTGTGCCTGGCTTACTTTACTTAACATAATGACCTCCGGTTCCATCCACGTTGTTGCAAATGACAGGATCTCATTCTTTTTTATGGCTCAATAGTAATACTCCATTGTATATATGTACTACGTTTTCCTTATTCATTTTTCTGTTGATGGACATTTAGGTTGCTTCCAAATTTTGGCTGTTGTGAACAGTGCTACAACAAACATGGTAGTGTGGATATCTCTTGATATATTTATTTCCTTTCCTTTGGGTATATACCCAACAGTGGTATTGCTGGATCATATGGTAGCTCAATTTTTAGTTTTTTGAGGAACCTCCAAACTGTTTTCCATAGTGGTTTTACTAATTTACATTCCCACCAACAGTGTTATGAGAATTCCCTTTTCTCACGTCATCACCAGCATTTGTTATTACCTGTCTTTTGTATATATGCCATTTTAACTGGGGTAAGATAATATTTCATTGTACTTTTGATGTGCATTTTTCTGATGATCAAGGATGTTGAGCACCTTTCATATACCTATTTTCCACTTGTATGTCTTTTCAGAAATATCTACTCAGATCTTTTGCCCATTTTAAGTTGGGATTATTAGACTTTTCCCCATAGAGTTGTTTGAGTTCCTTATATATTCTGATTTTTAATTCCTTGTCAGAAGGGTAGCTTTCAAATATTTTCTCCCATTCTATGGGTTATCTTTTCACTTTTTTGATTGTTTCCTTTGCTGTGCAGAAGCTTTTCAAATTGATGTGATCCCATTTGTCCATTTTTGCCTTAGTTGCCTGTGCTTGTGGCATATTGCTCAAGAAGTCTTTGCCCAGCTAATTGTCCTGGAGAGTTTCTCCAATGTTTTCTTGTAGTAGTTTCATAGTCTGAGGTCTTAGATTTAAGTCTTTAATCTATTTTGATATGATTTTTGTATGTGGTAAGAGATAAGGGTGTAGTTTCATTCTTCTGCATGTGGACATCCGGTTTTCCCAGCACCATTTATTGAAAAGACTGTCCTTTCCCCAATATATGTTCTTGACATCTTTGTCAAAAACGAATTCACTGTAGATGTATGGATTTGTTTCTGGGTTCTCTGTCCTGTTCCATTGGTGTATGTGTCCATTTGTATGCCAGTACCATGCTGTTTTATTTGCTATAGCTTTATAGAAAATTTGAAGTCATGTAATGTAATTCCTCCAGTTTTGTTGTTTTTGTCCAGGGTGGCTTTGGCTACTCTGGGTCTTTTGTGTTTCTATATAAATTTTAGGATTGTTTTTTCTATTTCTGTAAAGAATGTCATTGGTATTTTGATAAGAATTGCATTGAATCTGAAGACTGCTTTAGGTATTATACACATTTTAATAATGCTGATTCTTCCAATCCATGAACATGGAATATCTTTCTGTTTTTTGTGTCCTCTATAGTTTTTATTGCAGAGATCTCTCATTTCTTTAAGTTAACTCCTAGGCATTTTATTTTTAGCTATTGTAAATGGAATTACTTCTGTGATTTCTTTTTTAGATTGTTTGCTGTTGGCATATAGAAATTGTTTGCTGTTGGCAACAGAAATCTTTTTTGGATTGTTTGCTGTTGGCTACTGATTTTTGTTTGTTGATTTTGTATCCTGCAACTGTACTGAATTTATTTGTTCTAATAGTTTTTATGTGTGTGGAGTCTTTAGGTTTTTCCAAATATAAGATCATATCACCTGCAAACAAGGATAATTTGACTTCTTCCTTTCCAAATTGGGTTTGAGCTCCATTGTATGTTATTTGTTTTTGAGGAATCTCCAAACAAATCTTGCTGCTTTTAAGATCCTTTCTTTATAATTGACCTTTGGGAACTTGATTAATAAATGCCTTGAGGTAGTCTTCTTTGGGTTAAATCTGCTTAGTGTTCTATAACTTTCTTATACTTGAATATTGATGTCTTCCTCTAGGTTTGGAAAGTTCTCTGTTGAATAAACTTTCTACCCCATCTCTCTCTCTCTCTACCTCGTCTATAAAGCCAATAACTCTTAGATTTGCCCTTTTGAGGCTATTTCTTAGATTCTGTAGTTATGCTTCATTCTTTTTTATTTCTTTTTCTTTTGTCTCCTCTGACTGTGTGTTTTCAAATAGCCTGTCTTCAAGTTTACTAATTTTTTTATTTTGCTTGATCAATTCTGCTGGTAAAAGACTGACACATTCTTGATTATGTGAATTGCATTTTTCAACTCCGGGATTCCTGCTTGATTCTTTTTAATTATTTCAGTCTCTTTGTCAAATTTATCTGATAGGATTCTGAATTCCTTCTTTGTGTTATCTTGAATTTCACTGAGTTTCCTCAAAGGAGCTATTTTGGATTCTCTGTCTGAAAGGTCTCATGTCTCTGTCTCTCCAGGATTGGTCTCTTGCGTCTTATTTATTTCATTTGGTGAGGTCATGTTTTTCTCCGTGGTCTTGATGCTTGTGGATTTTTTTTTTTTTTTTTTTTTTTAATGTCTGTGCATTGCAAAGTTAGGTATTTATTGCAGCCTTCACAGTCTGGGCTTGTTTGTACCCATCCTTCTGGGGAAGTCTTCCCAGGTATTTGAAGGGACTTGGGTGTTGTGATCTAACTTTTTGGTTCCTGCAGCCATATCTTCATTAGGGGGCACCCCAAGCCCAGTAAGACTGTGCCTCTTATAGGCTCACAGAGGTACCACCTTGATGGTCTTGGATAAGATCCAGAAGAATTATCTGGTTTACCAGGAAGAAACTCTTGTTCTCTTCCCTTGCTTTCTCCCAAACAAGTGGAGCTTCTCTATATATACTGAGCTGCCTAGAGCTGGTGGAAGAGTGACACAAGCACTCCTGACCACTATCATTGGGACTGCACTGAATCAGACCCAAGGCCTTCTGTAAAATTGCCTGGCTACTGCCTGTGTTTACTCAAAGCCCTGAGGCTCTACAATTAGCAGGTGGTGAAGCCAGCCAATAAGACTTATGTCCTTCCGTTCAGGGTGGCAAGGTCTCCCTACCCCTGGGTGGGGTGTCCAGAGATGCCATCTGGAAGCCAGGGACTGGAGTCAGAAACCTTAGGAATCTACCTCATACTCTATTCTACTGTGGTTGAGCCAGCATCCAAACCACAATACAAAGTCCTTGCCACTTTTCCCTCCCCTTTTCACAAGCAGAGGAATCTCTCACCATAGCTACCACCATCTCAGGCCTGCAGCAAGTACTGCCTGGCTATGACCAATGTTTACTCAAAGCCCAAGAGCTCTTCCATCAGCTTGTGGTGAATGTTGTTAGGCTTGAGACTCTCATTTCAGGGCACTGGGCTCCCCTCTGGCCCAGGATAGGTCAAGAAATGCCATCTAAGACCCAAGGCCTGGAATTGGAGACGCTAAGTACCCACTTGGTGCTCTACCCCATTGCGGTGAAACCAAGCTGGCACCTAAGCTGCAAGACAACATCTCCTTTACTCTTCCCTCTCCTTTTCTGAAGCACAAGGAGTCTCCCCCTGTAGCCATCACAGCTGGGAATGTCCTAGGTCACACTGAGGCCAGCATGTCTCTGAGTCTCACCCAAGGCCCATGGTGAGTTCCTTGGGTATTGCTCCTGATTTTTCAGGGCCCAAGGGCTCTTTAGTCAGCAGGTAACGAATTTTGCTAGGACTAGTTTCTTCCCTTCAAGGCAGAGGGTTTCCTTGTGGCTCAGGACAAGTCTAGAAATGTTGTCCAGGAGGTAGGGCCTGGAATAGGGGCCTCAGGACTCTACCTGGTTCCCTATCCTACTGTGGCTAAGCAGGTATCCAAGTCACAAGACAAAGTCCTCTTTATTCTCCCCTTACCTCTCCTCAAACAGAGGGAAGGAGTCTCTCCCAGAGCTGTGGACTGTGCTGTCTGGGGCTGGGGGAGGGGTGGCACAAGCACCCTCTTGGCTGCCCAAGCTGGCATCTTACTAGGTTGCTTGCCCCCCAAGTCTACTGTCTCTGAGCTCAGCACAGCACCAGGACTTGCCCAGGAATTGCAATCCTTGTGACCTGGACTGCCTTTCAAGTTTATTTAGAACCCCAGAGCACATGAGCCCACACTGTTGAGGCTTGCTGGCACTCAGGTTCTAACTACGGAAATGGGAAAGTCCTCCTCTGGCTAGGGCTGGTCTGAATGCTCCCTCTATGGGTGCTGGCTGAGTTCTGTCTGGTATTGCTTTCCACTGTGACAGGACAGCACTGAGTTCCAATGCAAATCCCACAATCACTGTGCTCTCCCTCCCACCTCAAGTACTCAGATTCTGTCTCCATGCCTCACAGTTGTTGCTGGTCTATGGAGGAGGAGTAGCATCAACCATTCAAGACTGTCTTTCCTACCCTCTTCAGAGCCTCTTTCAGTGATATGAAGTTAAAGTTAGGGACTGTGATCACTCATCTGATTTTTGGTTTTCTGAAGGTTTTTTGCATGAAGGTTGTTTAATTTGGTGTTTCTGTGGGGAAGATGATTAGTGAAGGCTTCTATTTGGCCATCCTGCTCCACCTCTACCCTATTTAGTACTATAAGTTATTCCCAGTGTATAGATGATGCCACTAAAACTAACAGAGGTTAATTCATTTGTGCAAGGTCATCCAGCTGGTAAGTGGCAGACCTGAGATTCGAACCCAAATTTAACTCCTTTTCACTTTTTGCCTTAATACATGATGCTTAGAGTGGCAGCGAATTTATATTCAACTGGTCAGTTTGTCAAATAGTTAGGGAATCATATAGAGAGGCTAGATCAGAATAGGCTTCTCATTGGTTTACTGTCAGTTGCAGACACAACAGTACCATCCTATTTAAACCTTCGGTAGAAAACCATTAGTTCTTAAATAGCTCCATGCATGCTGTCCAAGCTTTATAGCTTCATTCCGTGGGAGAGACTGGGGGAAGTGTGCTTAATCCATCTTACCTGGAACCAGAACTTATCACCATCAGTTCAAATCCCCTAAAGTACAAGTGGTTCTTTCAGTCAAGATTCTGGCAGGAAATGGTGGCACATTAAAACTCGGTAAAAGGCAGAGCAGGCTTAAAGGACTTATAAACGTGTGAGGTATCTACTGAAATCTCAAAGGATAGAATCTATGGGCTAATGACAGCAGGGGTATTTCTCTTCAGAGGACTGAAGGGACAAGGAGACAGGGCAGTTTCCAGAACCTGGAGACACAGAGGCTGGTGTCTTCAGTTAAGGGATAAAAATAACCAGTGTTGACACCACAGGAGGATAACTAATCTGACCCCCTCACCTCTTTCCTGATCTCCCACTGGCAGTTTCAATAGACTGAACTCAACAGAAGCCAGAGAATACTTAGTGCAGGTAAGACTCCCAGAATATGGTGCAGACAGAGGGCGGAGGAAAGGACTAGAGAAGCAAGTGGAAGATATTCAGCTGAGTGGTGCCTCAATAAAAAAGCGAGAAGACAAAATTAGATATAGTTTTTCCTTCGATTCACCCGTTTATTTATTTGACTATTATTTGTTGAAGGCATATACTAGAGTTTATTATCTACACCATGGACCTAGGTTTAGTTTACTAATAAAAGGTTAAAATTATTCCACTGAAATTAATAAATATAGAGCAACTTCATTTTACCATTTGATCAGGTGGCCAAGTTCGATTCCCCTAGGAAATAAACACAAAAATATTGGAACAATTCTTCCAAAAAACTAATGTGCATTTGAATCACCTGGGGATCTTTTTAAAATGCAGATTTTGATAAAGTGATCTGGAGAGGGGCCTGAGACCATGCATTTCTAACCAGCTCCAGGTGCTGCCCATGGTTCAGGGATCACACTTTGAGTAGCAAGGTCATAAAGAACCTCCATTGGTCTCTTTGGTTGACCTTTGGTTCCACTGTACAACCAGCAGTATCATAATAAAATTTTAGTATATGTACCTTAGAGATTTACTCACTTTTAAAAAAGATTTCAACTGAAGGGTTTGTGAACTTTGCCATGCAGCTATGCCATGCCTAAAAGTAATCAATAAAGAGTATTTTTCTTAAATGGATCATGAAACTAGTATTTTAAATGGTGTTACGTAGGTACTCCACAATCCAGTGTCAGCTCCACAATTTCTATATATAGGAAGGTTTAGGGGCAGCAGTCCATCTCAGAGAGGGTTGGGGCTACTTAAAGCTGTATTTTCCCAGTATGCATACTGATTTAACATGATTTTTACTTACCTGGTAAGCTTGGTTGGAGGGCTTAAAGCCACTTGTCCCTAGTATGTTATTTTTATGAGTGGGTGGGGAGAAAAGTCTTCCCAAATAGCCTCTTGGCACTGCTGCTTCCACGATCTAGAGGAAATCAGGCAACAGATGAATACAACAAAAGTAAGTTGGGAAATCATCTTTTTTAATTTTAGTACAAGTCACATACCTTTCAGAATGTCTCAAGGTCAAGCTAACTAGCATTTTTAGGAAAATATATTTCAAACTTTACAATAGTAACATTGCTAAAAAGCAGAACCTAAGAAAAAATAAATTACATTTTAAATTCACTAATAGAGTTTTTAAAAATCTTATGGTGAAGAGTTCTATAAAATGAATAAATACTTCCTTATATTATATATTCCTGGTAGGAATATAAATCAAATTTAGGAAATGATTATTCATATACTGGTTTGCCATACAGGTAGTCCTGACTTAAATGTTAAACATGACTTTTCAACTTTCGTTTAGATGCACGCATTATAAACTTTTCTTAGAATTTGGAAATTTGATCTTCTACCAGCAACAATATGTACAGTACTCTCTCGCAATGCTGTGCAGTGCAGTGAACCTCAGCTCCCAGTCAGCCATTGCAATCATAGGGTAAAGAACTGCTATCCTGCAGGGCACTGTGTGGCCAGATGATTTCCCTTCCCCCCACTGTGGGCCAATGTCAGTGTTCTGAGGATGTTAACGTAGGCTAGGCTAAGCCATGATGTTCGGCAGGTTAGGTATATTAAATGCATTTTTTGACATAGGATATTTTCAACTTACAATGAGTTTATGAGGATGTGACCCCATCTGAAGTCGAGGAGCATCTGTATATTGGTTTGCTTTAAAGAAAGGGGCACCATGATTCCTGTAAAACCTAGATGCCTAGGGAATGAGTAGGCTTTTGGTTTTCTGCTGCAGCATGATTAAAAAAAAAGAAAAAGAAAAAGAAAAAAGCATGCTCAACAGAATAGGGAGCAGGTTAGTGACATCAGGGATTATTGTATTGTGTCCTTCAGCACATCTTCATTTGTGCTGCAGTCTCCTTATGTTGCTAGAATGGAGGTGAACTTGTCCGTCCAGGCTATCATTAGTTCATTTCACCATAAGTACTGATAAGAAATCTGTTCATAACCTGAATGTCCACTAAGTCAATGATGAGAGCGTGAAGAACACTCTAGGAAGAACAACAGTGGACTGTGGGTGGTGTCCACCCAGATCCCTTTCCTATCCTGCTGTTAACTAGTCCTCACTTCACCACTCTAAACCTCAGTTTCCTCACTTGGAAAATGAAAGGGAGGGAGAATAAGGTATTTCTTTCAAATGTACCCAAATCTGTGATTCCATGAAAAGATTCATGAGAAAATAGTCACTCAAATAGCAAATATTTTCTAAACAAACCTGGATTAAACATCTTCAATGGGTTCTTTTCACAGACGGGACATGAAAGCTTTTGGTGTGCACGTCTCATGTATTGAACCAGGATTGTTCAAAACAAACTTGGCAGATCCAGTAAAGGCAACTGAAAAAAAACTCGCCATTTGGGAGCAGCTGTCTCCAGACATCAAAAAACAATATGGAGAAGGTTACATTGAAAAAAGTGAGTTTCTGGGTGGTGCCAGTGTCCTCTGAAATTCTTTGTCCTGAACAGCATGAAGGAGATTCAAACACAGATGAAATAACAAGGTTCTGAGTAATACCCCAATAAGGATCTTAACCATGGATCAGGGATCACCTATTAATTGCAGTGTCATCTCTTGTTTCTGTTTATAAACATTTACTGAGCAACTACAAACTGCCAAGCTATCTGCTAAGTGTCTTATGAATTATATCATTTACTCCTCAAAAACTATTAGAGTAATGAGCAGAGGCTTGGGAAAGTGAAATGTCCTGCCCAAGATTACACAGCACCTCCTAGTCATACCTGGACCTGAGCCCAGGCAGGTGACTCCAGCCCACGGTCTTCACCTTTGCCATACCTCCTCTTTTCGTCAAGCACCAGCTGTACACTTGGCATTGTTTAAGGATTTATGGTGGTTACAAAAGATACAGAAGGTTCAGCCTCTGACCTTTAACTGGTTTACAATCTAGTTGACAACAAGAAGTAACCAAGTGAGAATGTAAAACAATGAAACAATGTAGCACACAATAAAATTGATCCTTTACTTCTTAGGTGTAATCTAACAGCCCAGAAATGGTGCTAGATGGTGTGGTTTCTAATTCCCCAGGGAATTCAGACCAGGAAAAGAGCATTGCTGGTTAAGAAACCCTAATGGGGCAGGTCAGGTTTGAATGAGACCCAAAGGACAGGAAATAATTACTTGGGTGTAAACTGTCTGGAGCAGGAACACATGGAGGAGGAGACGGAAGACACCAGGAGCCTTCTTGGTCAAGAGATTGAGTCGGAGATGGGAGAATAAGTCAGAGATTGAGTCAGTGATGGGAAAATAATAATGAAGATGGCATAATGATGGCTAACAAATAGTAAATATTTACTACGTACTTGTCACCATTCTAAGTGCTTGACATGGACATTCATTTAAAATCCCCCCAAAAACTCTATTATCATCTTCATTTTATAGAAATAGAGGCATAGAGAAGTAACTTACCAAAATTTTACCACAAGTAAGTGGAAGAGCTAGATTTGGACCCAGGCAGCCTGACCCTGCCATTTATGCTTGGCCATAGCACTATAATGTGAACAAGGCATTAAGGACTTTGGTCACATTCCTGTTATCAGGCCTTCCCTTCCACCACAAACTTCTTGGGTCAGTTAAAGTTTACTTGATATTCCTCAAATACTTACTGAGCTCCTGCTTTGAGTTGAGCAGGGTTCCACCTAACTATGTGTAGTTCTATTCCTCCAAACTGTGCCCATGCCTCTTGATCAGTGGACTTGGTAAGACAGTCAACTGTGGCGAGGTTCATGGTCAGCAGTTTTCAAGGCAGAACCAAAAGCCAAGTCAGACCCCCCTGGAGAGGTTTTTAAAATGACTGACTCCTCCAACCACCACTACCCCAGACACCACACACACACACACACACACACACACACACGTGCACACACACACAGAGGTACACACATTATCTATATATCAACTGAAATGTCTGGTCTTAAAACGTCTTAGTGCTGACATGTCACTATAGGTTTAGAACCACTGCCATCAAATGCTCTACTTTTCAGTTCCTGACTCTGAAGGTTCTATGTAGGTTCCATCTAAGCCTGAACTTAATACTTCATAAACAAAACCCCTCATTTAAAAGAGCTTTCTCTGTTTGATATTGACACCGATACTTTTTAAATACCTTTAAATATATCACTGACTTCCAACTCCAATTATTTTTGGCTTGGTTCCTGGTTCTTGTGTTCTGTCTCAGAAATACCAAAAGCCGTTGAGCTCAGTTTCGGACTGGTTGTCCTTATTAGAGTTTTCAAGTCAGGACTTGGAGATGAGCCAAAGGCACAGTCCTAAAGTGACCACAAATTTAAGGTCATCTTTTCTTAATTTCCTGAGCTGGGATAGTAGGAGTTTAAAATAGCCACTAAGACTTGTCAGGTTCTTTGAACAACTTGTGGCCAGTGGGACCTGAAGTTGAAAGAAAGATCTAACTTCATAGACTTTCCCTTGAGAAGACACAACTCAGGTATGTTTTAAAAGTATGTGAGAATCGTATGATAGCTCTACTTTGAATTTGAGGGGGAAATCTCTGTGCCATTTTCCATAATGGCTGTACTAATTTACATTCTCACCAACAGTATACAAGAGTTCTTTTTTCTCCCTGCCCTTGTCAATACTTGTTATCTTTTGTCTTTTGATAATAGCCATTCTAACAAATGTGAGGTGATATCTCATGTGGTTTTAATTTGCATTTCTGTGATGGTTAGTGATGACAAACATTTTTTTTCATATACCTGTTGACCATTTGTATCTTCTTTTGAGAAAAGTCTATTCAGATTCTCTTTCCATTTTTTAATCAGATTATTTCTTTTCTTGCTGTTGAGTTATTTGAGTTTCTTCTATATTTTGAATATTAACTGTGTATAAGATATAAAGTTTGCAAATATATTTCCCATTCTATATGTTGTCTCTTCACTCTTTTAACTGTTTCCTTTGCTGTGCAGAAGTTTTTTAGTTGGATATAATCCCACTTATCTAGTTTTGTGTTTGTTTACTTTTGTGCTTTTGGGGTCATATCCAAAGAAATCATTGCCCAGACCAATGTCAAGAAGTATTTCCTTTATGTTTTCTTCTAGTAGTTTTTGTTTGTTTGTTTTCAATAGAGAGAGGTCTCACTATGGTTCCCAAGATAGTCTTGAATTCCCTGGGATCAAGTGATCTTCCCACCTCAGCCTCCAAAACTGCTGTAATTACAGGTGTGAGCCACCATGCCAGGCCTCTTTTAGCAGTTTTATAATTTCAGGTCTTCTGTTTAAGTCTTCAATCCATTTTGAGTTGATTTTTTTTATATGGTGTAAGATCTAGTTTCATTCTTCTGCATGTAGATATACTGTTTTCCCAATACTATGTGTTCAAAAGACTAGGGTTCTAAACCACCACTAATCCCTTGTAAAAAAACCTGCCTCTGTAAAGGTACCTTCATTCGTTATTCAAACATTTCATTTGCATGAGAACTGGGATCCTTGTAGCTTTCTGAGTCGGTACATTTGGGATGATTCTCTCTTTATTTACAGATTATAGAAGCCTGTGGTATACAATTGCGTACTGACATCCACACATGCATGCACATACATGCACAAGCACATGTGCAATCCACATTTTCTCTAGATACATAATCCCCTAAAACAAATTAGAAATCAAACATACAACTTTCTAGGCTTAGGGGCCTCATGGGCTTTATGAAGTATCATTTGCTCATTGCTCTAAAGCACTGGCTCTCAAAGTTTGATCCCTGGACCAGCAGCATCAGCATCATCTTGAAATTTGTTAGAAATGCACATTCTTGGGCCCCACCTCATACCTCAGTCAGAAACTCTGGAGGTGGAACCCAGAAACATGAGTTTTACTGAGCTCTCTAGAAGATTCTGCTGCCCACCCAATCTCAAGAGCCGCCGGTCTAAAGAAAGCATTGTAGTATCCTTTTCTGAGGAATAGATAGTAAATCCTCAAAATGAGCTTCCATTATAACAGACAATTCAGAAAAAATCCCCTTGTATCCATCCTCCCCTTTGCACCCTAGACTTCCACTCTGCTTTCCCCTTCTTCCAAAGAGTAAATGTGCTTTTGTCTCTTTTTAGGTCTAGACAAACTGAAAGGCAATAAATCCTATGCAAACATGGACCTCTCCCCGGTAGTAGAGTGCATGGACCACGCTCTAACAAGTCTCTTCCCTAAGACTCATTATGCTGCTGGAAAAGATGCCAAAATTTTCTGGATACCTCTGTCTCACATGCCAGCAGTTTTGCAAGACTTTTTGTTGTTGAAACAGAAAACAGAGCTGGCTAATCCCAAGGCAGTGTGACTCAGCTAACCACGGGTGCCTGCTCCAGGCTATGAGATTGGCCGATTTCAAGAGCACATCTCCTTTTCAACCCCATTCTTTATCTGCTCCAACCTGGACTCATTTAGATCCTACTTATTTGGATTACAAAAGGGAGTCCCACCATTGTTGGTGGTATCCTAGGGTCCCTGCTCAAGTTTTCTTTGAAAAGGAGGGCTGGAATGGTACATCACACAGGCAGGTCCTGCCCTGTATTTAGGCTTTGCCTGCTTGGTATGATGTAAGGGAAATTGAAAGACTTGCCCATTCCAAATGATCTTCACCGTGGCCTACCCTGTGCTTATGGTCCCCAGCATTTAGAATAACTTGTGAATGTTAAGTATCGTCTCTTATCTAAATATTAAAAGATAAATCAAACATTTTCATGAGTGGATAGACATGTTTTGTTACCTTGCTGAGGATGACTCTGAAGGACTGAAGCTCAGTTCTGATAAGCTTTGAAAAGGACAGGAAAAGGAAGAGGGATCAAGCATTGTGTGACAGTGGTATAAGCTAAGAGCAGCAGTAAAACATGAGATAGAACTGCAAATAGAAGGAAAGAAAAAGATAGGAAAAGGACAAGAGGACTGCAAAAAAGAATACATACCTAAATATGTATATATGAAGAGAGACTCCCCAACACTCAGACGAGCCTTCCCAGAGAGAGCTATGGAGGATGAACATCCTATTCAAGGCCACTAAGAACATTGATGCACACAGTTTTCTGGTGGAAAGATGTAATGACATAGTAACTAATCATTCCAAAAGAAGAAAAATGTCACATTTTTCTTCTGGTTAGTTTATTCTGATGATTGTAAAAGTAACAAGACCCAGACCAGGTGGCACAACTTACACCTGAGATGGCTGGAAATCCTGCATTTGAGGTGTCTTTGAAGCCCCATGAAGAAATAGAGCTAAATAAAAAGACTCTCTTTAGCCTACAGTTACAGTGGGATTAGATCTGCATCTTGTTTGTATTCATGTTTCTACACTGAATTGACCCTGGGCCCACACCCCATCCAAAAGAAAGAGTTCTCTAAACAGACGTTTCCCGATTCCAGCAGCCAATACTGCTCGCAAACGTTTGTAGAATATTTACAAGAAGTCTTCAGTGGCAGAATGCAACATTTTTTGCATAATAATACAGTGTAAAGAGTCAGAGAAATTAGCTAATGTACATGTGCAAGTGTGCACATGTGCGCGCACACACACACACGCATATACACACACGCTTAACATATTGCGAAGAAAGTCCACCTATAATCCCAGCAGGTCAAGGCAGAAGGATCGCTTGAGCCCAGGAGTTCAAAACCAGCTTGGGCAATATAGTGAGATCTTGTCTCTACAAAAACTAAAACGTTAGCTTGGCATGGTAGCATACATCCGTAGTCCCAGTTACTTGGGAGGCTGAGGCAGGAGGATCACTTGAGCCAGGAGGTTGAGGCTGCACTGAGCTGTGATCATGCCACTGCACTCTGGTCTGGAAGACAGAGCAAGACCTTGTCTCAAAAAGAAAGAAAAAAGAAAAAATATTTAATATCTGCTGCTTGAAACCATGTCCATTTGAAGGTATTAGTAATTCTACTCATTTTTAATCACCTTTCTAGAAATATCGGCTTATCAGATAATTTTCTGCTTTCAACTTTACAACATATTGGTGACTGAAAAATCAAATTACAAATGGTGTCAATCCACTTGTATATACATTTTGTAATTTTGAAGAAGTATATACTCATCCTTTTTGCATCAAAATGAAAAAAAAAATCACAGCAAGAATGAGATGGAAGAATTCTCGGGCAAAGTTAGCTAACCTGCCTGCCTGTGAGGTCATCCCCACCTTGGACCTAGCCCCAGAGACAGCTCACTTGTAGATCTCTGGTTTCTTCTTGTTGCAGTTAACCACTCCACAGTCCATCCTTGGAGCTAAAGTTCACCAATGTTGTTTACTGGGACCCCCCTTGCCTTGAATTCACATCTTGGCTTCATTTCACTGCTTTAGAATTCTTGACAAGCTGCTCCCTGACTTTCCAGACCTCCCAGGGCTGCCAAGATACTTTGAATCTGAAGGAACTTTCTTTGCCAAACTTCTAACAATTTCAGTCATATTCCTGGGCCTACCTACCTGTGTTCTTTCTTTTGTTTTGCCTAGACCTGAGTTCTTTGTTTATTCCTTCTAGTAGCTACAATTTGGTAACTCCCTGTTTCATCCAACCAAAAAAGTCTCTCCTTAATTGTCATCAGGCGTGATATTATTCCAAAATAATACCAAATATATTCACCTAAGCAATTTTTAAAGGTGTTTAAAATACACGAGAAGGTGGGGTGTTGGGGGCATAGAGGCGTAAGTCTCTATAGAGGCACAAGACCCGTGTGGTAGGGAGCAATGGAGGGATGAGGATATCAGACGGTCACTATGTCAGGCATCTTGGGCATGGAGTTCCTAGACTTCTCTCCATCTTACCATAATCGCTTCTAATTATCTGTTCTTTTGGGGGAAATACCTATCAAAGTTTTATCTGTAAATATTTGAGGAAACATATTTTGACGATGATGGACGTTCTTCTAAGTACTGGCCTGTAATAAGGAACGTGATGGATGTGAGGCCTTCCTCCATAGAGCCTTTTGGAAATAATCCAAGGCTAAGGCCAATACTCAGGAAGCCTTAGAGGACCTTCTCCAGGAATGCACGGCCAAGATGAACAGAGGTGTTGTCCTCCACCACATCTAGCTTGAAGGATTCTTCCTCACTTAGTTTGGAGAGACCAAGAGAACCTCCCAAACCCTCCCTCTGATCTGATCCAAAAATCCAACTGTGTCCTTCATCTGGGCAGCCACAATATATTCAAATCTGGAGTTTCATCTTCCCCACCCCACAGACATTTTCCCAGTCCAGTACCAACTACTGTCAATTTAATCTCCATAGGGATCTGGAGTCTGAATACCTCTCTTCATCTCCAGTGCGATCACCTGTTCAAGCTACCATCTCTTGTTTCTACTACAGCATATCCACCTTGTGCACCATCAGTGATTTCTCCTCATTGCAGTCAGAATTGCTCAAAATTAGTATCTAATCATTCTGCTCCTTCTGTTGTTGCTTTCTTAAAATCTTCAACGTGTTCCCGTTGCACTTTGGCTAAAGACTAAAATGCTTTTGTGAACCCTGCTGCCCCCATACTCCTCATTAGCCTCATTTTATAGCACTATTCTCTATACCTGGCCACCTCAGGACCTTTCCTCTGCTTCTCCCTGGAAAGTTCCATCTTACCTGGTTTTCTAGTTTCTTTGTCCTACAGATCTCAACCACGTCCTCAGGGAAGCCCACACAATTTCAAATTCTGACCACCACCTCTTTATTCAGTTAGGTTCCCATCTTGTACACTCTCACTGTGCCCTGTAATTTTCTTCAGGAATCTCATCACAGTCTGTAATTGTATATGCATATGGTTAGTTAATACAGGTCTCTTGTATCATATCATAAGCTCACGAAATCAGGAATAATGATGCTTTGCTTAATAAAGATGCTTTGCTTAATAAGTATCCCCTTACTTTGGACATCGCTGGCACACAGATAAATGTTCAATAAGTATTTGTTGAATGAACACAAAAATTAGTCTATATTAGCCTTTCTAACTAAGGGTCAATTTATTACTCAAGATCAAGCTGGTCAGGTGCAGTGGCTCACAACTATAATCCCAACACTTTGGGTGGGGGGCCAGTACAGGAGGATCATTTCCAGAGCAGCCTGGACAACAAAGGGAGGCCCCATCTCTACAAAAACAAATTTAAAAACTAAAAATTAGTCAGGCATGTTGGCATGTGCCTGTAGTCCTAGCTACTCGGGAGTCTGAAGCAAGAGGATGGCTTGAGCCCAGGAGTTTGAGTCTGCAATGAGCTATGATTGCACCACTATAGTCCAACCTGGGCAACAAAGCAAAACTCTGTCTCTAAAACAATTAAAAATAAGTAAGTTTTCACAAAAAGATCAAGCCTGCTGATCCCATTTGTTGTGCTGTCAGTGTGTCAGTTCAGTCAAAGTCTCATAACTTCCTTGAGCCTTTCAGGTCTTCCTGAAGGCTCCCAGCTCTGGCTCTGCTCTCAGCCTCCCCTGACACTGAGCAGTGTTACTATAGTGATTTCCCACCACCTATTGCAAAGGAGCCTGCCTCCATGCCAAGCCATCCTGGGCCCAGTAGGCACAGAGCAAAAAGATCATCAGGGATCATTGAGTCCATTTCTCTGCTTACAGGCAGGACATGTCTAAGCCATCCAGCCTGAAGAGAATCTCTTCTAGTTAAAATCTCTCCAGAAACTCTATAACTTCTGTTATCTTAGGGTAGACCGATACTTAATGACCAGCATTTCACCCTGACCAATAGTTAATGAGAAAAATTTCCAGGAAACTTATTTAACAAATGATTAATTTTGGCTCTTTTGCACATTATTAGTCCCAGTAGTTCTCAAGAACACAAGAGATCACAGTCCCATCAATGTGGAGGAAATAGCTAAACATTCTCAAAATGAAAAACATTTTTAAATTCATGACAACTCAATCTAAGCCACAGTTTATAAGGACATAGCTGACCAGGAGTTTTGTGAGTCTTTGCAGGTTGAAATGTAAGATAATTTGATATTCCTAATGCTAAAAATCTTCCTCAACTCTGCACTTCATTTTTTAAAAAGAAAATATGAGTAATTTCCATCCTAGTAGATGAGGTACTAATGCAGACAGAGCTTTAGTACAGATTCTGGTTTAGTAGCGTTTCCAAGCATCTTTCTTTTTTTTTCCTTCTGTTTTCTTTCTTGCATATGACACCTGCTCAAGCAGGAACAAGATCATAGTTCTTGCCTGATTAGTCCCTAGAAATAGCAATCCAGCCTAGAATAGTTCAGGTGAAGGCAATAGAGCGTTCTGTCTTTCTACAACTAACAACTCTCCTGAAGTGTTCCATTTTACTTCCTTTTGAGAAACTGGAAACAGAAAGGATTCTGCTATGAATACATAGTGTATGTTCTGGGCAAAAACCATCTATCCCCAAATGTAGGTAAAATATTTACTTACAGTCTTCTGGGTCTGTTTTTTCCTCCTAGGTATGGCAACCGTAACTTGAGTATAATGCCACCCAATTAATGTTGACGCCTGAATTAGGAACCAGGTAATCCAAACAACCTGGCTTGCCATGGGCATAATAGGTTAAATAGTCATAATGATTGCTTAATACTTAAGTATAGGTCAGATTTTTAATACACTTTACTGTCTATTACATGAATGATTTCACGTAACCCTAATCATATCTCACTTATATGTGTTTGTTAGAGATGGAGAAGTGAAATCACAGAGAGACGAGCAACTTGCTCAAGGTTACACTGCTAGTGAATGTGGGCCAGGGTTCAAGCCCAGGCAGCTTGATCTTGGAGCCTGTGCTCAGAACCACCATGATATATTATTAAAAAGGATTTGAGGCCAGGCACGGTGGCTCACGCCTGTAATCCCAGCACTTTGGGAAGCCGGGGCAGGTGGATCACCTGAGGTCAGGAGTTTGAGGCCAGCCTGGCCAACATGGCAAACTCTGTCTTTACCAAAAGTACAAAAATTAGCCATGCATGGTGGCGGGCACTTAAAAAAAGAATTTGAGTCTTAGACAGTATTTCCCTAAACTTTGATTCTGGTTCAACAAAAACCAAGACTTATTAAATCAATCTAGCATTAGTCTTACCTGGCCAATAATCAATTATGCATAAAGAGTGATGCATGATTTTGAGCAATATACAAAGATATACCCTTTTTAGTTTTCCTATATATTATTTTCAAAATTTTCCCACTCATTTTATGAAATAATAAAGGCACTTAAACATCATTCCCTAGATCCTTAAAGTTTTCTAACTAGATTTCTGGATTTTCTTTCTTTCTTTTTTTCTTTTTTGATCTTCTTTCTCTTTTTGTTGTTATGGATTTTGTCCATTTGTTGTTGTTGTTAGTTGTTTCAGGAATTTATTTGCAATCACTTTTTGCTAATTTCAATAAAGGCCTTACTTAGACCAACTGTTCTGACCCAAGGTCAACACTTCCCATCTTCCAGCTTTTAGGATGAGACAAAAGAAAAAGAGCAGAAGTCTGGGGTCCCACAGACACTATGTTGCCAGATGGCTGTATTTTTTTCAACAAATAGTGGGACAAACTATGCTGGTCCTTGTGGCTAGGGCCAGCCCTGGGAACACTAATGAGAGAAATGAGGGGACCTTAGCTGGAATGAGATCAGGACCTCCTGGCACTACCACACTGCAATCAAAAAAAAAAAAAAAATACCAGTAAGTGGCTGGACTTTCTCATTTGGCTGGAAGAGGTCATAGAGCTCATAATCTGTCTCACAGAGACACTTCCACTAAGAACATTCGCAAGATGACAAGTTTCTGCTCCAATACCACGAAAGAATGGGAGGTCACCACCTTCTAATTACCCTGTTGATTATTAGCTTTAGTTACTAGAACATTCTTTATAATTTTTCACCCAAAATTTCTCAGTGTGGTTGAGGGGAGAAATGGCTATTGTTTCTGCTGTCATCATGATGATAATGATTCAGATTCACTGAGCCTTTAAAATGAGCCAGAATCTACCCAGAATGCTATCTATGCACTTTCTCATGAAGTCTTTACAACTTTTACACAACAGGTGCATTTATTGTCCCATTTTACAAATGAAGATTCTAAAATTCAAGATTATTTCATCTCTAGTAATCTAAGATTTCTAAATTCCCTCTTGATAAAATGCGCGTTCCCAAAAATAAATATACAAGAAAGCACAATTAGACAATGGATTTTAAAAGCCAAAATTATTCATTAAAGTTCTTTCTGAACTCTGGAGCCACTGTAAATGAGAAACGCTAAATGCAGAAGTCAAGCCTCCTGGCCAGTCGTTCCCAAGCACTTTCCCCATGCCTTCAGACCTTGAGAGAAATGATGGACAGTGTGTGCAGGCTCTTCCCACGTTCCTTCCACTCTCTCCAACCCCTGCTGCAAACACCCTTTTAAGAAATTAGGCTTTTTTCATGAACAGAAATACATACAGTTACCTTCATGCTTTTCAAATGTCAATGCTCATTCTGAATGAAATAAACAAGTGTTCTGGTCAGAAAACCCTCCAAGCACTCAAATGTTCTTTGGACTCCCTCCCAGTTGGCCATTCTTTCACCTCCAAAGTGGAATGGAATCTGATCTCAGTTCTGTCCCTGCAAGGAGAATTTTTATCACTGATTTAGATGAAAACAAAGGCAAGGTTTTGTTTATTTACCAGGGGAATACATGAGAAGACAGAATCTGGGTCTAAAATGCTGCTGTGAGTTCTAACCATGGGCTAACAGGATGAAATGGTACAGGGAAAGGTGCAAGGCTCTGTTTTGCTTCCAAAAAAGCAAACATGGGATTCAAAACCACATTGTGAAAATAATTGAGATATTTTATGTAAAAATCAGTTCAAAATGAATCAATGATGTGATATGACAATGTGACATAACTACTCCCCCCTTACCTCCAAAAGGAAAAAAAGGAAATCATGCTTTGATGTCTTCTTAAATTTTAAATTTACAACATATAGAGTAAGGTTGGTAATGGCTATGTCTACACCCAGCTGCTCAGGGCTCTGGTAAAACTTGCCTTCACTGTTGGGAACCCTACACTTACAGAGCAACAGACACTTTGGAGTGGGCAGCAGGGGAGCAGATTATCTGAAGTCCAGGTTAGCTGAAGGAGATGGGGGGCTTGTTTGCTTGGAAGAGACTGAGGGAAGACAGTACAGCCCACTTAAAGGGGACTCCCTGAAAACAGGAATTAAACACATATCAGAGAGCACAGAGTGGCAGAGCCAGGGTCATGGGTGGAAGTTACATAGAGTCAAGTTCAGCACCATAGAGGGGATTTTTGTACCACTAGGAGTTTGATCAAAGGGCAGCTGCCATTGGCAGGCAAGCGCAGGAAGGACCACTCTTGGAATGGGGATGCCGGAGAAGGGAGTCAAGCAATATGGGGTTGCACTTGCTGACTCGGATGACATTTGAGGATTCTGTGACTGGACAAGGGCTTTGTCCAAATATGGTACATACCAGCATAAAGAGGCCTAAGCCTTTCTAATCACTAAAACCTTGGGATGCAACAAGCCAAATGTCTCTTGCCCCAGTTTTCATGAGGCCTGAAATTTCATTTCTTCAAGACTTGAAAGAAGCGCCTTAGCTTCTGATGAGGAGAAAGGAGGCGGCTGCTGAAAGGAGAGGGAATATACATCAAGATGAACTAAAGCTAAATTTCAGATCTTGCCCAGAAGTAGCCCCCAAGATTAGCACAGGGAAAAGGAGGCTGGAAGCATTCTTGGGGCAACCTGCAACCTGGGCATCCATAGCTAGTTTAGTTGTGTGTGTATGCAGTTGTCAGAAACATGTGCTGACTTCTTAAAACAGGTGTTATCAATAGATCCAGTATAAATTGAACAAACAAAACTACAGAAAGAATATACAGTGAAATCTTAGTCTTCCTCTTCCCAGGCCTCTGGTCCCTAGCTAGTACTTTCTCCTGTGTCCTTCCTGAGACGTGTATATATAGGCAATGTATATATAACCTTTTCACATACTTTTTATACAAATGGTAGCAGAGCTAGACTCCACATTTTCTCTACCTTGCTCTATAATGTTCACATTTTAATGAACAAAAGACTAAGAATCCTAAAAAATAATGTTCACAGTCATCATTTTCAAATCTTGCCCTCCTTAGGCAATAGACGGCTATGATTCCATCAATTTTACTTCTTCAGTGCCTGACTTAACCAACATATTGTCAACTGAGTAACAAACACAGAGGCTCTCTAAAAGAAAATGATGTTTATTTGGGAGTAGGGCATTGCAATGGGAATGCATGTGCCATAGTAAACTATGAGTGCATTCAGGGAGGTAAAAAAAAAAAAAAAAAGACAAAGAGTTTTAAAAGAAAAAATAAGGATACATAATTATTTTGAAATGATTACCCTTGGCTACAAAGATCAATAACAAGGGTGGTGCCAGTCTGAGGTTGGGCAGACAGTTCCTGGGCAGTGTCCTTGCAGAAGTACTTTTTGTGTAAGGTTGTGATGGCCTTTGTGCAAGGTTATGGTTTTTGCAGAATATTTTATGATAGACTTTTTCAAAATCAGGTCATGCAAACATGAGAACTCTCTCTTCACAGCCTTCATAGCTCACTTGTGAGGGGTTTTTTGTTTGTTTGTTTGTTTTTTAACACAAGTGACTCCATTTTGGTCGTGACAACTTCACAACATGAAGTCATTAAATATTGATGCTGTTATTCCTTCATTAATGACATCTTGAAGTTAATATTCCCTATACTCTTGTTTCCTAGTTTATTGCAGCAATTATATTTACCCTGGATAAAATAAGAAAGAAGATAATTGTATTGACTGTAAGCAATTCTTAAGAGTGTAATGCAATAGCATTTACGAGTGGAATCACCAATCCATTAATAAGTCATTCTGAAGGTAAGTTACTCCTCTAAGTGAAGTTAATTAATTATTTCAGGCAACTAGTTAGAAAATATGACCTTCCCTTTCGTGATCTAATTCCTGAAGAGTGTTTGATTCACTAAGAGTCAGTTCCATGACACTAACAGTCAAGGCTTCGAAAAGTAACACATTGATTGAAACTTTCCTTTTATTTATTTCTTAAACCTGTTCTTTCTGTTCTTTAAATGAGTACCAGAGATCCACTTACTTGACTATTGGCAAAAAGTAGCAAGTGAGGCACTAACAAAGTTGCCCTGTCTGATTCTAAAACCTAAGCCTCCTTGACAGTTCGCTGTTAAGTAAACCACTTCCCTGCTGTGGGGAAATGGAGTCATCACACTGATTATTACCTTGAAATGACAGGGGAGCTGTTATGGGTTGAAATATATCCCCCCAGCAAAAAAATATATGTTGGAGTCCTAACCCCCACTACCTCAGAATGTGACCTTATTTGGAGACAGGGTCTTTACAGAGATAATCAAGTTAAAATGAGGTCATTAGTGTGGACCCTAATCCAATATGACAGATGCCCCTATAAAAAGGGAAATATGGACGCAGACACATAGGGGGAAGATAATGTGAAGAGACGCATGAGAAGACAGCCATCCACAAGCCAAGGACAGAGGCCTGGAACAGATCCTTCCCTCACAGCCCTCAAAGGAACCAACCCTGCCAACACCTTGATTTCTGACTTCTAGCTTCCAGGAGTGTGAGACAACATATTTCTGTTGCTTGAGCCCCACAGTGTGTGGTCCTTCATTATGGAGCCATGCAATGATGTGGCTGCGGCATTGGCTTGGCAGCATCATGGAGTAAAACACTCCTCAGGAGTTCATCTAGCCCATCTTCTTATCTCTGAGTGTCTTTCCTGGATGAATACCTTTAAAAAGTGGTGAGAAATCTGTCTAGAAGCGTTTCATAGGTGGTCAAGAACAGAGACTCTTGGGTGAAGCTCCTGGACCCATCTCTACTCTTAGCATTGGCTTGACCATTGGCAGACTACTTAATTTCTCTTAGTTTTCTTATCTGTATAATAGGGGTAGGTGTACCTTGGACAGTCACAAGAATTAAACAGGTAAATGCGTGTCAAATATAGCATAGTGCTTTTAATGTGTTGTAGCTATTAGTATTATTCATTTGGTTGGCACTTTTTCAAATTAGCTTAGGTTCATGGCAGAGCCTAGCTATAAGTTGGCCCCCACTTTGATCTGTTATTTGAATGGATTGGCCAAGATCAAAGACAAGGACAAGAGCACTCTGACTTTTGTTCTTCCCTATTGTATAAGTTAGGTGCAACGAGAAGAGATCCTTAGCAGAACACTCAGAATGATGAAAGAGAGGAGATCCGAGACTTGTGGGGAAAACAACCGCACTGAACATCCATTCATCACCATTTTCTCAGCACCCACTGTGGAGAGTCCTACTCGTGGCTACAGAGGAATGGCCCAAGATGGAAAACTGGCCTGGCAATGCCTTCAGCTACCAGAAGGATGTTACTATACGTAGTGGCAGAGTTGCAAGGCCCTTCAGATCGCCAACCCTCCTTCTAATTTCAAAGAAATTACCAGCAGGTAATTTCAAAGAAAAGGGAATAGAGGCCCTGAAAGGTGGGGAGACTTAAATAATACTGCGACAGATTCAGGACAGAGCAAGAGTTGGATAAGAAGAAATGGGCTTCCTCTATTGCGGGAAAGATAAGAGCGTTCAGTTACACAGCAGGAAAGCTGACCCCAGAGACTGACCAGAATAGAGAACTAAGAGCATGACACTCTCAGCCCTGTAAAGTTGTAGAAATAAGATGATAATGATGATGATAATGGTTATTACCAAATGTTGAGCAACTATTCAGTAACAGCACAAATTGTGTGTTCATCGGCTAACTGTTAATTAAACGGTGTTAACTGTTTTGCATGCGTGGTTACCTCATTTAGTCTTTCCACAACAACCTTGCAAGATGGCTATGAAGAAGAGCAGAGCTCAGATAGGATATGCAACTTATCCAGCATCTCAGAGCTTAAGGGATACCAGTTGGGACCACAGACCTCTACTTCACACAGACTCCTACAGGCAGCCACCAGCAACAGATGCTGCTAAGGGCCCTTCTGGTTCTGTGGTTGTATGTTTTTACAATATCCAAGTCACAGCCATGAGAAGTTTTATCTTTCATCAGTGAAGTCAATTCACTTGGTAATATAGAGTTTTGAACTATGAAAACTATTATTATCAAAAATAATTACCACAGTCACTTTGGAGAAAGAACAGGTTCACATACCAAATCTTTGATGAATTTGGGTCTGATATTTTCTATTTTTTTTTATTTTCTAGAGACAGGGTCTCATTATGTTGCTCAGGCTGGTCTTTAACTCCTGGGCTTAAGTGATCCTGCCACCTTGGCTCACAGGTAGCTGGGACTATAGGTATGCACCACCATGCCTGACTTGGATCTGGCATTGATTGTTTCTGTGTTACCATAAACTTGCAGAAATCCTTGCTTTTCCACAAGGTAATGACAGCAGCACTTCCCCCTTGCACTTTTCTAGCACAGTGTAATGAAATGCAATAGAAACCACAGGAAATACCATGGTCAGGTTTTGAATCTGAGCTACCACCCTCAACCCGAACACTGTGACAAAGGTACTGTGAATTTTTTTAAAAAAAGAGGGCGACATAGTAAGGAGGTCCTGGTCTTTTTTTAGTGTAAAATCAGCCTGGGCATGATAAGAAACACCACCGGAGGAAGACTGTGGTACCTGACTCATGGCTGTTGGTTACCAATGCCTCCACTTAAACCCAAACTAAGAAAAAACCAGGGGGACCTTACCTAGGAGATCCTCTCAGCTCCCAGAAGCAGTCTGATGGAAAAGGGATGTGATAGGAGGCCTGCCCTTGTGAGAACTGGCGTTTCCTATGCTTGGCATTTTATTTGACTCCAAGTTAGGTGACAAGCAGACCTTAAGTGCCTTCTGTTTTCAGAGCCAAGTAGAGATTGCATAAGATCTCCACATCTCATCCCTGGATGGTTAAAGTACTGATTGCTCTCTCATTTCAGCAGGAAGTGAAGTAAGACCACCTGCACTTCTGTAAATTGCCAAGGAAGCTTGCAAAAGATACACTATGAACCCAAAATAAGTTCATACAGAAAGGAAATGTGAATGAATAACAGTAGAAAGGTATATCCTTTGTTGGATACATTTTATGTAGATATGTGCTATATGCATCATCTAATATGATCTTCTCAATGACCTTATGTGGTAAGTGCCATGATGATGCCTCATTTTACAGATGGAAAAAATAGAGATGTGAGAGAGGTAAGTGTTGTGCACAAGGACACAGACATGCATATGTACACAGGGGACTAAACTAGGACTCAGCTGTCTGTCTTGTCAGACACTTGTGGGCATCTCCATCACCCCATCTCTTCCCCCACACACAAGGTGAAAAGGTTACTTTTCAAAATAACCTATTCACGTGTTCTAATTCACTTCCCTTTCTTGTAAGCATTTAAGTTTTCAGTAAAAGTTAAAAAGTCTGTCAACGATTTTCTTTTTTTGGATAATCCCACATTTACCTGTGCTACCTACAGTACCAAGAATCCCTCTTTTCTCCTTCCATAGTAAAAATAGAAGACAGAAGAGTATTTTCTAATTAATCCCAACTCTTCTGCGATAGAAAAGTGGCCCCAAAGAAATTGAAAGGAAAATAAAATTGAAAGTTAGAAGGTTTTGAGATTTGATAGGAACACGTTTTGATATTACATTGGAGTGGGTCACTGGGAAAACTGATCCATGACTTTTAGTGAAGCTAGAAGCAAGACATGGCTTGTCCTGGTCTGGAGGTTCTGTGCCAGCCACCCCAGGGAAGGTGGACCCTTATTAGTGGATCACCTCACTCGGCCTGATTGGCAGCCCAGGTTCCAAGGCTACAGCCTAACAGTTTCTCGTAATTGTCAAAGAGCAAATGGCCACATCTAAGCTGGAAATGGTTGCACGAGATATTTTAGGGTAAACCTTAAGATTACTTTGAAAAATCAATTAAAACATCCAAAAACACACCAAAAAAAAAAAAAAAAAAACCCTCTCTACACTATATTTTTATAGACAGAAATGGCATATTCATGAACACAGCCCATGGAAGCAGTTTCAGATTTGGGATGCGAGACAGCCAACAGGCAGAGGGGTCTAACAAACATTTGCTGAGAGTGGCAGGCACTTCCGAGGTTGTCTTTACTCTCACAGGATTCTCCTCATCACCCTGAAATAACACTTATTCCTGCCACCATTTTGAAATTGTCGCCATCAGAAAGGTTAAGTGCTTAGTCCAGGGTCACGCTACTGGTTAATGGCTAAGTTAGGAGTTGAACCCTAGTCTCTCTAACTCCCAAATCCGACCTCTTTCCACTGTGTGAGCTTGGTCTCTGAATACTCGGTGGGTAAAGAAGTCCTGGACACGGTTCACTCTTCCTCCCAGTGGCTGTGGTCTGGATGCAGCGTCCAGGAGACTGGACAAGCTGCTTCCGGAAGCGGACTCCCTCCCAATTTCCACCCCTCCCCGCAACACCCCGGCCCAGGGAATGAGTGAAAATCAGTTGCTATTCCTCTTCTTATTCCCGCACCTGGGCTCGATTTGTTGCCAGGATTAGAGCACGCAAGCTCAGTGCTCTCAGTTGGACACTAGGGGGCGCCCGAGGCTCACAAAATCCCTGGGATCCCAGTGAGCGTCCCGCAGCCCCTGTTTGGTCATGTTAATAGGAAAGGAATAAACATGGTCCGTCCTCTAAGAAGTTTCACTTACATGGACCAAAATCTACCATGGTTTGAAAGAAACCTGGTTAAATTACTGGGACTATCCAGTAGGCAAGCTGTTTTAGACAACCTAAAGCCAACATACTTTTAGTTCAGTACTATGAGAATACTGAACGTATACAAGGACAGGTCCCCATTGTCTGATGGAAAACCGCCATCCTCGCAGCCCAGCCATTGCTAACGTCTAGGATAACCCGGAGTAACCAGAACACAGTTGATCAATGATAAACGAAATAAAAAGCCAAGTGATCAAAAATACTCCAAGGTATACAAGAAAAATAGCCCCCATATCCAAAGCACTGCTCATCTCCCGCACCTCAGCATTTGTTCACCTTTGTGGAGAGGGAACAGGCATGGGTGAAGTTGGCCACTTGGAGAAGCTGTTGTTTGTTGCACCCAGGAAGCCCAGAGAGCAGCAGAAAGAAGGGGCCGTGTGCTCTCATTTGGTGAAGCCTGGGACAGAGGCCCCAGGTGCCCGCCTCTGCGCTGAGGCCTTTCAAAGCTGTGCTCTTGGCAACAGCCTTTGAAATAACTGGGTGCTGGCAACACAGGCTTGGCATTAATATGCAAATAAGAATACTCCAGGCTCCCACTTCATGCTTTTGGATCGTTTAAAAAATCTAGCCGCTTACCATGACTAACATAAAATAAAGGGGGAAGAAAAAGTGGTACGACCTTCGCTTGGTTTCTCCCACCGACCTCCTTGTGCTGGGGCCAAAGAACTTTTCAAACCAGAGAGGGGGCTGGGGTCTCAACTAGGAGCGGGGACCGCTAAGGGCTAAGGATATTTTCACCTCCCCTCTCTAACAAAAGCTTTGGGATGAATAATAGGCACTACTCAGCTCCGTCAATCAACCTCAGTTGCTCTATTTTCACTGCTACTGAGATGTATAAAAAGCTAAAGTTTGCTACAAAGCCCCCATCGAGGCATTCAGGAAATCCCGGGGAGGCTTACTGCGGGGATGACTGCGAGCTTGCCAGGCGGCGATTGTGCCTCCTTCCTGCCGCTCTGCCTTCTGTGCCTCTTCCTTTGTTTGTCTGCTCCCCTGAGATGGGCCTGCAAGGAGACGCCCCAGAGGGAAGCACATATCTATAATAAGATGTGACAGCGAGTTTGGGGAATTTGCTGGCTATACATCATTATAAAAACGAATTCTGCATCATTACCCGTTGCTTTTCTGAGACACGAACGTGAGTGGTAAGGCTCTCCTATCCCTAGCGCTCTGAGGACAAGGGCAAGCACAGAGCAGGTGTTGACTGGCCAGCCTGCTGGCAAAGTGCCCTGCCAGTGGGAGAGGGACAATCTCCAATACAACCTGAATCAGCTGTCAAACTAAGCCTACTACAAACAGCTGAATGGTGAAGAAACAAACAACACTTGTTGAAGTCCTTAGAAGATGAATTACACCTGTTTCAACATTCCTGGCACCCTCTGAGGAATCAGAGTTCATGGGCATTTCTTTGCCTCGGTATCCTCAGACAGCAGGGGACTTCAAGCTTTTGCTGTAGAGATAGTGCCATGAGATGAAGAGCTGGAAACAGAGGAGAGACTATATTTTAACTGATAGCACGGAACCAGGAAGAGGTAGCTTTGCATCAAATGCAATGGGATGACCACACTAACGTGGATTTAAAAGAAATCCTCCCAGGTTCCACCTCTGCAGGCTGGTAAACAATGACCTCCATGTCCCCAGTCCACATTCACTCACCCGCACTCTCCATCTCCCAGCCCTTTACTCTCCTGCTTCTGATCTCTGGCCTTGCCCTTAGTATAAGACACAAACATGCACCTGCTGCTTCTGTGGACACTACCCCTTGATGGGGTTCAGGACATGCTACATCATGTCAATATGGCATCTTATGAGCACAGGGGTTCACACCTGTAATCCCAGCACTTTGGGAGGCCAAGGTGGGAGGATCACGTGAGCCCCAGAATTTGAGACTAGCCTCGGCAACAGAGTGAGACCCTGTCTCTAGAAAAAAAATTAAAAATCGGCCAGGCATGGGGGCATGCAGCTATAGTCCCAGTTACTTGGGAGGCTGAGGCAAGAGGATCCCTTGAGCCCAGGAGTATGAGGCTGCAGGGAGGCCCAGGGACCAAAGGTGACCTTCCCAGGGACACAGTACCAGAGCAATACTGGAGCAGCAAGGTCTTCAGCCCCATGGGCCAAGGCTGTTTCCTGATTGAGCAGATGAGCCCATGGGTTAACTACCTTTGGCCTTTGTCCTTTCTCCCTGTTCTTGCAGATGAGCTGAGTCATCTCAGTGCCTCGGCTCCTTCACTGAACAGGTACTACAACCCCGGAGAAGTAGTGTTATCAGCATCCCATTTTATAGAGGAAGGAACTGAGGCATAAAACAGTCTGTCCAAGATCACACTGTGAATAAGAGGCAGAGGACTGAATAAGGAGGCTTCAGTGCAGAGTCACGTCTCTGCAACATGCTCCACGCTGCTTCTGGTCCATCTCTGCGATTCAAGGCATGACACAATGGGAAGAGCCCCATACTAAGGCATAGGAGACCTAAGTCTTAGTCCTAGTTGGCCAGAGATTAGTGATGTGATCTCACCAAGTTGCCTGTCTTTGTATTTCTTAAATGAGAGATGGAATTAGATCAGTGGTTTTAACTGTTTCATATAAGACCCATTTTTGTCAATTCCATAGGGTACCCACACTGTGAAAACTATCATTTGTCAAAAGAATTGCATTTATTGAGTAATAATTACTTTGTTTTCCTTTTTTTCATGTGATTGTAAGTAGCTTATTTTGTTAGGAGTCAGATCTTATTTTCCCACAAGTTAACATAAGTTCATGAATTACATGCAACCAAAAGTCCTTGCCATTAACCCATGCAGCTTTGTAATTGGCTTTTTTTTTTACTTTTAAGTTCAAGGGTACATGTGCAGGTTTTTTACATAGGTAAACCTGTGTCATGGGGGTTTGTTGTATGGATTATTTCATTTGTTTTCCATTTTTAACTAAGTCAAATGAGAGGTATCAGTTTCAGCAAGGTCCTTCCTAACTCCTTTTTCTAGATTCTACTCTCTGTTTTCTGCGTCACATTATTGATTATTTTTCTTTCTTCATCCTAGCCATCATATCTTTTCTAATAAGTCTACCTGTTTACTTGGTTTTGTCTAACTAGACCTCTAGAAAGTCAACTTCTATATGGGCCAGGAATTCATCTGCCTATCCATCTCTGTATCATCAGGGTCTAGCATCAAGTATGTCTTAATTTGTTGAACTAAAGATTAAACTGGCTAACTGGTATTGATGAGCCTGTTAGCTCCTGCTATTAAATGGTAAACACATCATTTCAATTTGGCTTTTTAAAGTATTGAAAATAACTTGAAGAACTCCAATTCTGCTTTTTAAGTCTGGACACTCCATGTTGGAAATGACCAGATGGAATGACCTCTAGGCTCTCATCTGTTTCTGAAATTTCATGGTCCAGTGGTTTCTTCTGCAAAGCTGACTGGGGAGATTCTGTGAAGACTGGGCGCTAGATAGCGTTATTCCCCACAGAAGCAGTTCATAGGGAGTTGAGGATTCTCAGGTGCCATCTGGCTCCAGACATGGTGATACTTAACTGCACTCACAATGCAGAGACTTCTAGGCAGCAAAACTTCTCTCCCCTTGCTGGTAAAAAGTCAACTTCCTGTGCCATTGCTAACCTACACCCTTTCTACTCAGTTAATATACAAATTATAGAAGTGTATGATTTTCTTTTCACCCTCTCATTCAGAGAAAGATGCTTGGATATGTCCCTTTATGAAGTTAAACATTAGTTTTGTAAGACTTCGCGAATGTTCTGGAAAGCTATGCATGTAGCTGTAAAGATGAGAGGAAGGCAGGATGGGGCAAAAACAAGGGCTGAATTGTGGTGCAATTGCTGCGGAGGCCTCAACCAATCCCATAGGACACTCTGAAGCTGGGAATGATCCTTCCGAGTTGTCCCAAACTGACAGGAAGATCAAGCCATTGACTCACCACAACAGCCTGGCCTTGGCCCTGATCGTCCCTGTAACCTCAAGTGAGGCAGAGTCCTGGCTGAGGGCAAGTCCATTGAGGAGCACAGCTGTGAACTCTCCGCTGCTGGGAGATGGGAACACAGGCCCTGGAGAGGAATCCAGAAAAAGCATCGTGGTATGTCTCTAAATTTCATCTGTTGCTGCTATCATGTTCTAGCATGCTTGATTTGTGAGAATTGAACAGAACAATTTGCTGAGCCAGGACTGTGTTGCATTTAGCAAAAGATGAATTAAACTACAAATACAAATGACCCGGCCCTCCATGAGCCAGGTTTTCTAACAGAGCAACCACTCCAAAAAGTAAGCACTAGAGGAGTGATGCCACCATGGGCTTGGGAGTAAAAGTCCCTCAGAATTTCCAACTGTTGGAAGAACTGGAACAAGGTCAGACAGGAGTAGGTGATGGCACAGGTAGCTGGGGTCTAGAAGACGGTGAAGACATGATACTTACAAGATGGACAGAGACGGTAATCGGGCCTCCAAGAACAATTGATGAAAACTGAATATACAGCCTTAAAATAAAATATGGACCTAAATACCCAGAAGCACCCACTTTGAAAGATTTTTAACAAAAATTAATATGAATGGAATTAAGAGTTCTAATGGAGTGGTAGACCAAGAGCCGTATCAGTGCTAGCAAAATGGCAGAATTCATATAGCATCAAAGTGGTTCTGCTGGTGTGAGTTGACTGAAGGATACAAAATAAATTTTAAAAATCAGAGATACAAAGTTGTTCTGCAAGAGCTTTAGCGCCTAATGATGTCTAAAGAAAATATGAAACCCCCTCAGTCACCTGAAGGACACTGTTATAGCAGTTAATCAAAAAGTAAAACCACGGGACCTTTACCTCTTCCCTCATTCAATTGAAGCAGTCTTCATTTTCCACAGTAGTAAATTTTCTAGGTACATCTTATAGACCTGAAAGTACTGAAAAGAAAGTTTCCATTCAAAGGAAATTTATCTTAAGATACTAGAAATGATACTGATTTTTTGTCCATTTGAAATATATAAGTTGTGCTATAACAAATCATCATGTCAAGTGTAACCACTGTCCACGTAGTTGAACTTCTGGGATCAAGAAAATATATTTAAATTGATTCCCGTCATAGCTGGTGGGACACATCTAACTCAACTGTAAAAGGACACATCACACAATCACCTTGCTGCTGATAACATGGCCTGGGGTCTCTGCCTCCTCCCACTGCCCCTGCTCCTTCCCCCTGCAACAGCCCTCCAGCCTGGGGCGTGGCTTGTTAGAGTAGATGTGATGATTTAGGGTTGCAGCCTGTGGAACTACTGCTGGGTATGCGGGGTACTTTGCCTGCATCCCTAGTTTTTTCATTTAAGCCTTAAATGATGCCTCTTCTAAGCCATCCTCTTGTCCCCACACTCCTCCATTCCCACCCTTGGCCAAAGCATAGATTGTAACCCCTCCACTTCCCTCTGAGATTGGCCTATGGTGAGGACAGGGATATCTCCGTATCTTCTCTCTCCCACTTTATCCAGGGGTGCTGTTTTTTCTTCCCCCTCCTCAAGTCCCTTTTTGCACTGTCACCACCCAATACTTTCCATGACATTTCCTTGCTTTGGCCAGAAGCCAGGTAAAGTTGGAACAAGTCTCTTACCTGCCTTGTTTAGTTTTGGAACTGCATTTATTCACTTGCCACCAGCCTGGGAAGTAAATATTAGGTCCTCAGCTCTGCCACCCTCTGCTATCATCATCAGCTGGTGAGTTTTTTTGGCTCAGATTTTGATAAGAAAAGAACAGTCAACCAGGGTTACTCAGACCTGCCAGCTCTCAGTCTTTGGTGGCTAAACTTGGAGAAAGGCCTCATGAAGACACTTGTAAGCACACATGATCCCTCTGAATTGCTTTCTTTTCCTTTAATTTCTTATTCAACTTTTAAAGATTGTAGAAGTTTTAAACAGGGCTCTCATCTGGACATCCTTTCAATCCACTGGAGTCTTGTGTGGAATCTGGCAGCTGGAACATAAAGAACCTTGAATTAAGCACATCCTTTGGTTTTGGTAGTGCTGTGTCTCAAGATCCTCAGCAGGGATTAGGAAAGAACTCAGTGTGCACAGCAGAACCTGGAAATTGGTGGGCTTGACTTCCTGGCAAAGTGCTGCATTTTTCCACTTTCTGTTCAGGACCACTAAACGCTGAAATGTGGATGCCTACCAAAATAAAAGAAATTCATTGTGTACTGAAATAAAACAAAGAGCCCCACAGGAAGGTTTCCTAACACTCCTCTCTCTCTCCTCTCTCTCTCTCTCTCTCTCTCCTCCCATCACTTACCTTCTTTCTTTTTCTTGTCCTCTTCTCTGTTAGTTTTATTCTTAAGCTTGGCTGTCAGAGGCAGCCTTTAACGGATGTGTGATTGGGCCTTTCAGGCCCCCTAGAGAAGAAGGCTGAGGGGACAGGGAGGGATGAGGCTTGGATGATAAGTGAGGAAAGGAAGAGGGGAACTTAGAGGGATGGAGGGATGGGAAGGAGGGGAAGTCCTCTTTTTGAGTCAATAGAGTCAGAATCCTTTTGCTGACCAGAAACACACATGTGATGGCTGTTTTAAGTGGAAGGAAATGATCCAGTCTTCTGAGGATACAGAATTTAAAGCTGAGCGACGTGGTACCCTAAGTTCTGTATTGCAGAAAGGGAGGCATTCTGATCTTGCAGATGAAAGGGGCATTTCTCTGATATCAAACGTTAGCACAGGAAATGTGTCCTGGGTTATTTCCATTTGTCTTTACAGACCAGTGAGTCACCTGAAGACTTAAACTTACGTTCAATGCTAGAAAGGTCAGGGGTTGTTGAAATTGTGCTGGCCCTGACTCCATGAGCTTGCTTTTCAGACCTTATAGGAAACTTGCCCACCCCCCGTTAGATGGTCTCTACTTACTTCTTCAACTCATTGACTAGTGAGCATTGCATGTCTCATGCTGAAATGCAAAGTGGAATTTATTTGTTTTCTTTTTTGTGTGTGTGTAAAATATACCAATTATTTAGATTCCAGGGAATAGCCATTGAAGAAATCTATTGTAAATGTTTTATTTCAAGACAGACTTATTTTTGCAATTGTTACCAGATGGAAGGTCTTGACTGTGAGTTGTCCGGGTTCTTAGCACATTGAACAAAGAACTGAACAAAATGCACAAAGCAACAAAAGAACGAAGGAACAAAAGCACAGATTTATTAAAGCAAAAGTACTTTCCACAGAGTAGGAGCCTGTAGGAGCTCTTGTAGGAGCGGGCTCCAGCAAGTGGTTCAAGAACTCCCCCACCCATTAGGATTTTTATTAAGATATGTATTAATTTTTATTAAGCTTGGTAACGCCCCTAGGTGCCCTTTAGAGGCCTCCAGTTGGTCACACCGAAGGATTGGCCTGTGACCAATCAGTGGCTGAAGTGGAGACTTGGCTCATGGTCAATTAGAGGCTGAAGTGGAAACTTCTGTCTTGTTATCACAGGAGCTAGGATGCATGCTGCATGCTGCTTAATGTTGCCTAGAACTGGCTACACCTGCTGTTCTTTTGCTTATGCCTTAACCCTTGGTTAGCCTAATTCCCAATTCTCTTGCCTCACAACGACTCACTCCTTTGACAATTACCCTTTCCCTTTCAAGGAGGCATGAGAAAACCTCTAATTAGATCCATGGAGGCTGTGGTCATAAAGAAAGCCCCCAATTCACACACAACCCATGAGTCTCAGCCTTCCTGCCCATCTTCACCCTTCCCTCAGCTTGGGGGAGATCTAGGATCCCTTGAGAAGCTATAAATGAAGAAGACAAAGAGGAAGAAGTTAAGGAAATCAAGAACAAGTTGGGACCACTAAGTCCACCTTTTTGACCCCATCTGTGTTGGGGGTTGGGAGTTGTGGAGCTCTGGCTCCCAGGTGATCAGGCCTTGTGGTAAGGACAAGGGCTCCAACATTGCAGAGAGCCTGGCATGGAGTCCTAGTCTTATAACTTAACCTGCCACATTCTTGGGGTATGTTATTTAATCTCTTGGCACCTAAGTTATTTTACTGAATAAAATGGAGATATGACAGTACTAGCTCTGAAGCTTAGTATGAGAACTAAAGGAAATAACGTATTCAAATGCAAGCTCCACAAGATTAGAGACATTTATTTCATTTGCATTATAACCCCTAATGCCCACACCAGTATTCTTGGTGCTCAAATATTTTTTGAGTGAGTGATATAGGTAAACCACTTAGCATAGAGCCGGAGCACAACCCATGCTCACAGCAACATAATGTTTTGCCAGAGATGCTTGCTGCACTCTGCTTCTAACCCAATCCGACATCCACCAACAGTTCTTGTATTTGGCTCTCTCATGCAGATTTGTGCAGGGGAACTGTGAGATTATGGTGGTGGTTAGAGACTTAAGGTTGGTGCTTGGAGCCTACTGAGGAGTGGGCCCAGCATGGGTGGGGTGCCAAGCTGATGAATTTCACACAGCAGGGATCCTGGAATGTTTGAGGAGAGGCCGCTGGGTGCTGGTAAAGGGGTCCACTGGGGAGCTGGCAGGAAGCCGAAGATCCAGCATGCTTGGTTTGTTTCAGGAACTTTCCCAGGACTGGCCCAAGACCCAGGAAAGGAGGACATTTTCTTTTTCTTTTTTCTGTATTCTTTTCCCTCCTGATTGTCTGACTTTCTGTTGCCAAACCTCAGAACCTAGCCTCATACAATGAATTCTACAGCTGGGCCACATTTTGGATTGGATGGGCTCTTGTTAGCTGGAGAGAGGTCTGAACTATAAGTTGACACATTGTTTCTATGAGAAATTCATTCTCAATGCCAAACAGATGATTAATGGCCCAGGTCTCAGAATGAAATCCATTCTGTCCTCTGTCCTGGAATCCAGACAAATCAGAGCTTGTCTTGGTGTATGTGTGGGAGGGGCACTAGGGAGTTCTGTTTGCATAATAAAGACCTCATAGGACCCCCAAAGAAGAGTCAAGGTAGACTATGAGACAGACAGCCCCAATGCAAAAAATTCTTAAACAGATTGGAGGGGTGCAAAGGAAGGCCAAGGATACATTAGCTCCACAACACTGCAAAAAGTTTTCTAGCAGGGGAAGAGCTCTACTGAAGAGTGTGTGTGTATGCACTGGCTTGTCTGAAGACACTCTATTGAGAGCAGCCCTCTAAGTATTGTTCAGATTCCCTCCCAGGAAGCTCTTAAGGAATCCAGTGGCACGGTCCCAGGGAAAGAAGGATACGAAACCAGCAGAAAAGGCTGAGGAAAGATATGTAGCACTAGTTAAACCCAGAGAGGGAAGTCCCCTTTCAGTCATCTCATCAAAGATTTACCATGCTAGTGGAAGGGTTCTCTCACCTCACCAAGAGTAGCAACTTTGACATGTCAGTATTGGGGATGGTGAGAAGACTGACCATTCAGCAGCCAAGGACTGACCTGGTCACCCAAGGGGAGTAGCCCACAAGTAGTGAGCCAGGACTATCGGTGCCCACAGCCTCCTCACTGCCAGGAGGACCCAGAATGCCCACCCCACCAATACCACCTGAATGCAACACTCTTAGCTTGTATGATTTGGGAGAACTGCAGCTATTCTTATAAAAACACTTCTAGAGAGGGGCTTCAAGATGGCTGACTAGAAGCATTTCATACCCACCTCCTGCACTTAGAAGAACCAAAATAGTATATAGACAGTCACACTTCAAATACATTATCCCAGAGAGAATGATAGAATTCAACAGATAAGTGACAGGAAACATCAAAAGCAGGGGAAAAGAAGGGAGAGAGGCAGCCTGCCCGGCCAGGGCAAGTAAGATGAATGTGCGTTCCCCCACTGCCAACCCAGGCTGTAGTCACTGAAGATGACTACACCGTCTTCCATGGCAGTGCCTTAGCATGGATGCTGCCATTCCTCACCTGAGCACTCCACCTAGGACTTGAGGATCACCCTGGCTCTCACCTTTGGGAGGTCTGAGCACAAGCTCAGCCAATGTGGCTTTGCCCATCCCCAACTCCAGGATAGAGCACACAGCCCAGGGTTCTGGGGATTGCCCAACCCAACCCACCACCTTGAGAACCTGAACACTCCTCCCAGGGATGTGAGGTTGGACCTAAACTCCTGGCACTACCACCTCACCTGCTGCTGACCAGCAAAGGCCATCTGCAGGCCTGGAGACTGGCCTACCCAGTCCATTGGAGCCACCACCAACATCAATGCATACTGCCTGTGACCCAGAGAATCACCTTACTTCTGCTACTGTGATCACCTATGCCATGTCAGCTGTCCAAGGTGCCTGAGAACCCACCCACTCACCTGGTCCATCGTTGACACTACTGGCATCTAAGCAAGCCACTTGGAAACCTAAGAATTGACCCACCAGTAACCATGAACACAGGCACCATTGTATACCACCTTGGGGCAAAAAATATAGGCATACTCAGCCCACCACTGCCACCACTGTGGCCTGAATATTGGCACACTTGGCATGCTAGTCCCCAACACAACTTCACCACACCCTCCACTAATAGCCACACCCTAACTCACTACAGAAAGCACAGATACTCCTATGCTGTTTACAGTCCAAGAAATCATACAGAGACTACCCTACTGCATGCACTCAGAATCAAAGCCACAGTATCCTACCCAACCAACACCATAGATATAACTTCAGAAAAAGTCATCCCCTGCAAAAGTAAATTCAAAAATGAGAAGAAACAATTGTTACACCAACCATTATATCAGATATCAACATAAGGACCCAGGAAACATGAAAAAGCAAGAAAACATGACACCTCCAGAGGAACACAATAATCCTCTAGCAATAGATTTTAATCAAAAAGAAATTTTTGAAATTCCTGATAAATAATTTTAAACATTGATTTAAAGAAGCTCAGTGAGATACAAGAGAGTTCTGAAAAACAATATTTAAAAAAATCAGAAAACAATTCAGGATATGAATAAGAAATTTAACAAAGAACTAGATATTTTTTAAAAGAACCAAATGGAAATTCTGGAAGTGAAAAATTCATTGAAGGAAATACAAAAGCTCTCGATACATTTGAAAGCTTCAACAGTATACTAGATCAGGCAGAAGAAAGAATCTCATTATCTCAGAATCCCTTTTGAAATAATCCAGTTAGGCAAAAATAAAAAAAAAATTTAAAAGAATTAACAAAGTCGGGGGGCGGAGCAAGATGGCCGAATAGGAGCAGCTCCAGTCTTCAACTCCCAGCGCCAGCGACACAGAAGACCGGTGATTTCGGCATTTTCAACTGAGGTACTGGGTTCATCTCACTGGGGAGTGCCGGACGATCGGTACTGGTCAGCTGCTGCAGCCCGACCAGCGAGAGCTGAAGCAGGGCGAGGCATTGCCTCACCTGGGAAGCGCAAGGGGGAAGGGAATCCCTTTTCCTAGCCAGGGGAACTGAGACACACAACACCTGGAGAATCGGGTAACTCCCACCCCAATACTGCGCTTTGAGCAAACAGGCACACCAGGAGATCATATCCCACACCTGGCTGGGAGGGTCCCACACCCACGGAGCCTCCCTCATTGCTATCACAGCAGTCTGTGATCTACCAGCAAGGCAGCAGCGAGGCTGGGGGAGGGGCGCCCGCCATTGCTCAGGCTTAAGTAGGTAAACAAAGCTGCTGGGAAGCTCGAACTGGGTGGAGCTCACAGCAGCTCAAGGAAACCTGCCTGTCTCTGTAGACTCCACCTCTGGGGGCAGGGCACAGTAAACAATAACAAAGCAGCAGATACCTCTGCAGACCCAAACGACTCTGTCTGACAGCTTTGAAGAGAGCAGTGGATCTCCCAACACGGAGGTTGAGATCTGAGAAGGGACAGACTCCCTGCTCAAGCGGGTCCCTGACCCCTGAGTAGCCTAACTGGGAGACATCCCCCACTAGGGACAGTCTGACACCCCACACCTCACAGGGTGGAGTACACCCCTGAGAGGAAGCTTCCAAAGCAAGAATCAGACAGGTACACTTGCTGTTCAGAAATATTCTATCTTCTGCAGTCTCTGCTGCTGATACCCAGGCAAACAGGGTCTGGAGTGGACCTCAAGCAATCTCCAACAGACCTACAGCTGAGGGTCCTGACTGTTAGAAGGAAAACTATCAAACAGGAAGGACACCTACACCAAAACCCCATCAGTACATCACCATCATCAAAGACCAGAGGCAGATAAAACCACAAAGATGGGGAAAAAGCAGGGCAGAAAAGCTGGAAATTCAAAAAACAAGAGCGCATCTCCCCCGGCAAAGGAACGCAGCTCATCGCCAGCAACGGATCAAAGCTGGACGGAGAATGACTTTGACGAGATGAGAGAAGAAGGCTTCAGTCCATCAAATTTCTCAGAGCTAAAGGAGGAATTACGTACCCAGCGCAAAGAAACTAAAAATCTTGAAAAAAAAGTGGAAGAATTGATGGCTAGAGTAATTAATGCAGAGAAGGTCCTAAACGAAATGAAAGAGATGAAAACCATGACACGAGAAATACGTGACAAATGCACAAGCTTCAGTAACCGACTCGATCAACTGGAAGAAAGAGTATCAGCGATTGAGGATCAAATGAATGAAATGAAGCGAGAAGAGAAACCAAAAGAAAAAAGAAGAAAAAGAAATGAACAAAGCCTGCAAGAAGTATGGGATTATGTAAAAAGACCAAATCTACGTCTGATTGGGGTGCCTGAAAGTGAGGGGGAAAATGGAACCAAGTTGGAAAACACTCTTCAGGATATCATCCAGGAGAACTTCCCCAACCTAGTAGGGCAGGCCAACATTCAAATCCAGGAAATACAGAGAACGCCACAAAGATACTCCTCGAGAAGAGCAACTCCAAGACACATAATTGCCAGATTCACCAAAGTTGAAATGAAGGAAAAAATCTTAAGGGCAGCCAGAGAGAAAGGTCGGGTTACCCACAAAGGGAAGCCCATCAGACTCACAGCAGATCTCTCGGCAGAAACTCTCCAAGCCAGAAGAGAGTGGGGGCCAATATTCAACATTCTTAAAGAAAAGAATTTTAAACCCAGAATTTCATATCCAGCCAAACTAAGTTTCATAAGTGAAGGAGAAATAAAATCCTTTACAGATAAGCAAATGCTTAGAGATTTTGTCACCACTAGGCCTGCCTTACAAGAGACCCTGAAGGAAGTACTAAACATGGAAAGGAACAACCGGTACCAGCCATCTCAAAAACATGCCAAAATGTAAAGACCATCGAGGCTAGGAAGAAACTATATCAACTAATGAGCAAAATAACCAGTTAATATCATAATGGCAGGATCAAGTTCACACATAACAATCTTAACCTTAAATGTAAATGGACTAAATGCTCCAATGAAAAGACACAGACTGGCAAACTGGATAAAGAGTCAAGACCCATCAGTCTGCTGTATTCAGGAGACCCATCTCACACGCAGAGACATACATAGGCTCAAAATAAAGGGATGGAGGAAGATTTACCAAGCAAATGGAGAACAAAAAAAAGCGGGGGTTGCAATACTAGTCTCTGATAAAACAGACTTTAAACCATCAAAGATCAAAAGAGACAAAGAAGGCCATTACATAATGGTAAAGGGATCAATTCAACAGGAAGAGCTAACTATCCTAAATATATATGCACCCAATACAGGAGCACCCAGATTCATAAAGCAAGTCCTTAGAGACTTACAAAGAGACTTAGACTCCCATACAATAATAATGGGAGACTTCAACACTCCACTGTCAACATTAGACAGATCAACGAGACAGAAAGTTAACAAGGATATCCAGGAATTGAACTCATCTCTGCAGCAAGCAGACCTAATAGACATCTATAGAACTCTCCACCCCAAATCAACAGAATATACATTCTTCTCAGCACCACATCGTACTTATTCCAAAATTGACCACGTAATTGGAAGTAAAGCACTCCTCAGCAAATGTACAAGAACAGAAATTATAACAAACTGTCTCTCAGACCACAGTGCAATCAAACTAGAACTCAGGACTAAGAAACTCAATCAAAACCGCTCAACTACATGGAAACTGAACAACCTGCTCCTGAATGACTACTGGGTACATAACGAAATGAAGGCAGAAATAAAGATGTTCTTTGAAACCAATGAGAACAAAGATACAACATACCAGAATCTCTGGGACACATTTAAAGCAGTGTGTAGAGGGAAATTTATAGCACTAAATGCCCACAAGAGAAAGCAGGAAAGATCAAAAATTGACACTCTAACATCGCAATTAAAAGAACTAGAGAAGCAAGAGCAAACACATTCCAAAGCTAGCAGAAGGCAAGAAATAACTAAGATCAGAGCAGAACTGAAGGAGATAGAGACACAAAAAACCCTCCAAAAAATCAATGAATCCAGGAGTTGGTTTTTTGAAAAGATCAACAAAATTGACAGACCACTAGCAAGACTAATAAAGAAGAAAAGAGAGAAGAATCAAATCGACGCAATTAAAAATGATAAAGGGGATATCACCACCGACCCCACAGAAATACAAACTACCATCAGAGAATACTATAAACACCTCTACGCAAATAAACTGGAAAACCTAGAAGAAATGGATAATTTCCTGGACACTTACACTCTTCCAAGACTAAACCAGGAAGAAGTTGAATCCCTGAATAGACCAATAGCAGGCTCTGAAATTGAGGCAACAATTAATAGCCTACCAACCAAAAAAAGTCCAGGACCAGATGGATTCACAGCTGAATTCTACCAGAGGTACAAGGAGGAGTTGGTACCATTCCTTCTGAAACTATTCCAATCAATAGAAAAAGAGGGAATCCTCCCTAACTCATTTTATGAGGCCAACATCATCCTGATACCAAAGCCTGGCAGAGATACAACAAAAAAGAGAATTTTAGACCAATATCCCTGATGAACATCGATGCAAAAATCCTCAATAAAATACTGGCAAACCGGATTCAGCAACACATCAAAAAGCTTATCCACCATGATCAAGTGGGCTTCATCCCTGGGATGCAAGGCTGGTTCAACATTCGCAAATCAATAAACATAATCCAGCATATAAACAGAACCAAAGACAAGAACCACATGATTATTTCAATAGATGCAGAAAAGGCTTTTGACAAAATTCAACAGCCCTTCATGCTAAAAACGCTCAATAAATTCGGTATTGATGGAACGTACCTCAAAATAATAAGAGCTATTTATGACAAACCCACAGCCAATATCATACTGAATGGGCAAAAACTGGAAAAATTCCCTTTGAAAACTGGCACAAGACAGGGATGCCCTCTCTCACCACTCCTATTCAACATAGTGTTGGAAGTTCTGGCTAGGGCAATCAGGCAAGAGAAAGAAATCAAGGGTATTCAGTTAGGAAAAGAAGAAGTCAAATTGTCCCTGTTTGCAGATGACATGATTGTATATTTAGAAAACCCCATTGTCTCGGCCCAAAATCTCCTTAAGCTGATAAGCAACTTCAGCAAAGTCTCAGGATACAAAATTAATGTGCAAAAATCACAAGCATTCTTATACACCAGTAACAGACAAACAGAGAGCCAAATCATGAATGAACTTCCATTCACAATTGCTTCAAAGAGAATCAAATACCTAGGAATCCAACTTACAAGGGATGTAAAGGACCTCTTCAAGGAGAACTACAAACCACTGCTCAGTGAAATAAAAGAGGACACAAACAAATGGAAGAACATACCATGCTCATGGATAGGAAGAATCAATATCGTGAAAATGGCCATACTGCCCAAGGTAATTTATAGATTCAATGCCATCCCCATCAAGCTACCAATGAGTTTCTTCACAGAATTGGAAAAAACTGCTTTAAAGTTCATATGGAACCAAAAAAGAGCCCGCATCTCCAAGACAATCCTAAGTCAAAAGAACAAAGCTGGAGGCATCACGCTACCTGACTTCAAACTATACTACAAGGCTACAGTAACCAAAACAGCATGGTACTGGTACCAAAACAGAGATATAGACCAATGGAACAGAACAGAGTCCTCAGAAATAATACCACACATCTACAGCCATCTGATCTTTGACAAACCTGAGAAAAACAAGAAATGGGGAAAGGATTCCCTATTTAATAAATGGTGCTGGGAAAATTGGCTAGCCATAAGTAGAAAGCTGAAACTGGATCCTTTCCTTACTCCTTATACGAAAATTAATTCAAGATGGATTAGAGACTTAAATGTTAGACCTAATACCATAAAAATCCTAGAGGAAAACCTAGGTAGTACCATTCAGGACATAGGCATGGGCAAAGACTTCATGTCTAAAACACCAAAAGCAACGGCAGCAAAAGCCAAAATTGACAAATGGGATCTCATTAAACTAAAGAGCTTCTGCACAGCAAAAGAAACTACCATCAGAGTGAACAGGCAACCTACAGAATGGGAGAAAATTTTTGCAATCTACTCATCTGACAAACGGCTAATATCCAGAACCTACAAAGAACTCAAACAAATTTACAAGAAAAAAACAAACAACCCCATCAAAAAGTGGGCAAAGGATATGAATAGACATTTCTCAAAAGAAGACATTCATACAGCCAACAAACACATGAAAAAATGCTCATCATCACTGGCCATCAGAGAAATGCAAATCAAAACCACAATGAGATACCATCTCACACCAGTTAGAATGGCGATCATTAAAAAGTCAGGAAACAACAGGTGCTGGAGAGGATGTGGAGAAATAGGAACACTTTTACACTGTTGGTGGGATTGTAAACTAGTTCAACCATTATGGAAAACAGTATGGCGATTCCTCAAGGATCTAGAACTAGATGTACCATATGACCCAGCCATCCCATTACTGGGGATATACCCAAAGGATTATAAATTATGCTGCTATAAAGACACATGCACACGTATGTTTATTGCAGCACTATTCACAATAGCAAAGACTTGGAATCAACCCAAATGTCCATCAGTGACAGATTGGATTAAGAAAATGTGGCACATATACACCATGGAATACTATGCAGCCATAAAAAAGGATGAGTTTGTGTCCTTTGTAGGGACATGGATGCAGCTGGAATCCATCATTCTTAGCAAACTATCACAAGAACAGAAAACCAAACACCGCATGTTCTCACTCATAGGTGGGAACTGAACAATGAGATCACTTGGACTCGGGAAGGGGAACATCACACACCGGGGCCTATCATGGGGAGGGGGGAGGGGGGGAGGGATTGCATTGGGAGTTATACCTGATGTAAATGACGAGTTGATGGGTGCAGCACACCAACAAGGCACAAGTATACATATGTAACAAACCTGCACGTTATGCACATGTACCCTACAACTTACAGTATAATAATAATAAATTAAAAAAAAAAAAAAAAAAGAATTAACAAAGTCTTTGTGACATTTGGGACAACATAAAGCAATTGAATATTTGCATTATTGTTATCCTCAAGGGCAAAGTGACAAAGGATTAGAAAACCTATTTAATGAATAGATGAAAACTTCTCAAGTCTAGTGAGAGATTTAGTCATTCAGATACAGCAGACTCAGTAATCCCCAAAAAGACACAATGCAAAATGGTCTTCTCAATGGCACATTATACTCAGTCTGTTTAGTGTCAAAGGTAAAGAGTGAATCTTAAATACAGCAAGAGAAAACCATCTAGCAACCTATAAAAGAACCCTCAGCAGACTAACAGCAGATGTCTCAGCAGAAACCTAACAGGCCAGAAGAGAATGGGATGGCATACCCAAAGTGCTGAAAGAAAAAAAAAAAAAAACTGCCAGCCAAGGATATAATTTCCAGCAAAACTGCACTTCATAAATGAAGAAGAAATAAAGTCTTTCCCACACAAGCAAATGCTGAGAGAATTTATTTACCACTAGACTGAACTGGGCCTACAAGATATACTCAAGGGAGTTCTAAATCTGGAGGTGAAAAAACAACATTTACCATCATGAAAACACACAAACATATAAAACTCACTGGTAAAGTAATCACCGGAAGGAGGAAGAAAAAGGACTCAAATCATACTACTACAGAAATTCACCAGACCACAATGACGATCAACATGAGAAAAAGTAAAGAATAAAGAATATTTACAACAACCAGAAAACAACTAACAATATGACAGGAATGAACAGAGCTTCACATATCAATAATAATTTTGAACATAAACAAATTAAATTAAATTCTGAAAATATAACAGCTGAATGGATTAAAAAACATGATCCAACTATATGTTGCTTATAAGAAACTCATCATACCAGTAAAGACACATATAGACTGAAAGTAAAGGGATGGAAAGACATATTCCATGCAAACAGAAATCAAAAGCAAGCAGGAGTAGTCATATCAGATAAAACAGACCTTAAGTCGAGAACAATAAAAAACCGAAACAAAAATAAAAAACATAAGAGGTCATTATATGTTGATAAAGGGATCAATCCAGCTAGAGGGCATAACAATTCTAAATAGATATGCAGCCAACACTGGAGCACCCAGATTCATGAAGCAAATATTACTAGATATAAAGAGATAGAGTGCAGTACAATAATAGTGGGGGATTTCGACACCCCACTCTCAGTATTAAACAGATAATTTAGACAGAAAGTCAACAAAGAAGCATTAAAAGTGAAGCTAACATTTAGACCAAATGGATCTAACAGACATTTACAGAACATTCTATCCAATAATTTCAGAATATACAATCTTTTCATCAATATGTGGAACATTCTTCAGCATAAACCATATGTTACTCCACAAAACAAGTATCAACAAATTCTGAAAAATCAAAATTATATCAAGTATCTTCTCAGAGTGCAATGGAGTAAAACTAGAAATCAATACCAAGAGGAATTTTGGAAACTATACAAATACATGGGAATTAAATAACATGCTCCTGAATGACCATCGAGTAAATAAAGAAATTAAGAAGGAAATAAAAACATTTCTTGAAACACATGAAAATGGAAACACAACATACCAAAATCTGTGGGACACAGCAAAAGCAGTGTTAAAAGAGAAGTTTATAGCATTAAATGCCTATATCGAAAAGGTAGAAAAATTACAAACTAACAACCTAACAATGCACCTAAAGGAACTAGAAAAGGAAGAATAAACCAAACCCCAAATGAACAGAAAAAAATAAATAATAAAGATCAGAACAGAACTAAATGAAATAGAGGCTTAAAGAAATACAAATCATTAACAAAATGAAAGTTTCTCTTCAAAAAATATAAACAAAATTAATAAACCACTGGCAAGACTAACCTAGAAAAGACCCAAATACACAAAATCAGAAGTGAAAAAGAAGACATTACAACTGATACCATAGAAATACAAAAGATCATCAGAAATTATTATGAACAACTATATGCTGACAAATTGGAAAATCTAGGAAATAGATAAATTCCTGGAAACTTACTACCTACCAAGATTGAATCAGGAAGAAACAGAAAACCTGAACAGACCAATAAAAAGTAGCAAGATTTAATCCATAATAAAAAGTCTCCCAACAAAGAAAAGTTCAGGACTGGATAGATTCACAGCTGAATTCTACCCAAGGTACAAAGAAGAACTAATACCAATCCCTCTGAAATGATTCCAAAAAAGAGGGAACTCTCCCTAATTCATTCTATAAGGCCAGCATTACCCTGATCCCCAAACCAGACAAGGACATAATAAAAAAAAGAAAACCACAGACCAATACCCCTGATGAACACAGATGCAGAAATCCTCAACAAACACTAGCAACCTGAATCCAATACTATGTTAAAAAGATAATACACCAAGATCGAGTGGGATTTACACTAGGGATGCAAGGATGGTTCAACACTTGAAAATCGATAAACATGATACATCACTTTAACATAACGAAGAACAAAACCATATGATCCTCTCAATAGATGCAAAAAAAAAAAAAGTTGGATAAAATTCAACATCCCTTCAGAATGAAAACTCTCAACAAACTAGGAATACCTCAAAATAATAAAAAACATATATCATAAATCCACAGATAACATTGTGCTGAATGGAAAAAAGTTGAAAGAATTTTCTGTAAGAACCGAAACAAGATAAGTATGCCCACTTTTAACCAATTCAGCATAGTACTGGAAGTCTTAGCCAGAGCAATCTGGCAAGAGAAAGAAATAAAAGGCATCCAAATTGTAAAAGAGGAAGTCAAATTGTCCATCTTGTATCCAGAAGAATCTAAAGACTCCACCAAAAAACTCCTAGGTTTGATAAATGAATTTAGCCAAGTAGCAGGATAGAAAATTAATGTACAAAAATCAGTAGTATTTCTATATACCAATAATGAGCTAGCTGAGAAAAAAAAAAATCAAGACGGCAATAGCTACCAAAAAAAAAAAAAAAAAAAAAAGGAACTAAAAAAAAAAAAAAACAAAGAGGAAAAAGCTACCAAAAAAAAAAAAAAAAAAAAAAGGACCTAGGAATAAATTTAACCAAGGAGGTGAAAGATCTCTACAAGAAAAACTACAAAACACTGATGAAAGAAGTTGAAGAGGACGCAAACAAATGAAAAAATATTCCCTGCCTATGGATTGGAAGAATTAATATTGTTAAAATGACTATATTGTCCAAAGCAATCTACAGAATCAGCACAATCCCCATCAAAATACCAACACCATTCTTCACAGAATTAGAAAAAAATCTTCACAAATGGAACCAAATGGAACCAAAAAGAAGAGCTCGAATAGCCAAGACAATCCTGAGCAAAAAGAACAAAGTTGGAGGCATTACACTACCTGACTACAAAGGTACAGTAACCAAAATAGCACATTGGTATAAAAATAGACACCTAGACCAATAGAATGGAATAGAGAACCCAAAAATAAAGCCACATATTTAACAGCCAATTGATCTTTGACAAAGCTAACAAGAACCTACACGGGGGAAAGGACACCCTCTTCAATAAATGGTGCTGGGAAAATTGGTAGCTGCATGCAGAAGAAAAAAATCGGACCCTTATCTTTCACCATATACAAAAATCAACTGAAAATGGATTAAACGCTTAAAAGTAAGACCTAAAATTATAAAAATACTAGAAAAAATACCTAGGGGAAACTCTCCTGGACTTTCTTATAGGCAAAGTATTTATGACTAAGACCTCAAAAGAACAGGCAACAAAACCAAAAATAGACAAATAGGACTATAATAAACTAAAAAGCTTCTGCACAGCAAAGGAAACAATCAACAAAATGAAGAGACCACCTGTTAAATGGAAGAAAATTTTTGCAAACTATTCATTTGACAGGGGACTAATATCCAGAATATATTCAACAAACTCAAACAACTCCTCAGGATCCTTGGAAGAATCGGGAAAGGTATATTTATTTCAGCGGTGGCTCAGTTCCCTGTGCTGTGATGTGAATATGCATTTCCATCTTCTCAACCTTTTCCCCTTTCTATGTACAGGAATATTTACTGCCCTTCCTGTCACCTTCAAATGACAGTAAAGCAAGACCAAACTTTTTATCATCTGCTCTTCAGCCTCATTATAGACAAGATATGTGTGAATCCTTTCAAAGGCCCAGACACAATCTTGTTCACCTCTGTAACCTCCTCCACTAAAAAAGAAAGATCAGTCATTTCTATTTCGAATCATCATTTTCAACCAAGGCTCTTCATTAAATCACCCAAGGAACTTTTTAAAACACACAAATGGCTGTTCCATTTTCCCTTTACTTCATGAATGATGATAATCATGGCTCCCATCAATTGAGGGTATATTTTATGCTGGGTGTTGGGTTACACTCTATATACACTTCCACACTGAGGTCTCACAACCAAGCCCCCTACTTTATAGAGGCAGCAGCTGAGGCTCAGAGAGATTAACAGTGGGAAGACGGTCCACAGCCTATGCTTAAAGGAGCTGGCTGGGAAATCGTCCTCTTGAACAAATGACTGTTAGGGGAACACTAGTTATTAGAGAAACAGGAATATGCACTCCCTGCTCTGCCTTAGCCATGGACAGCATTCAAGGACTGGCTATACTGGTGGTTACCTGGGACTCTGATATCTACTCATTTCTGGAGAGTTGTTTCCTATAACTTATCCCAGACTATCATGGACACAAACAAAATGAATGCAGAGGCTTGATTTTCAATCAAATTGCTCTGGATTCAGTTCCGGGAAGGAGTGGTACAGAACTGGTATGACTAAGAGCACTCAAAGCCTCAAGCTTTTTACACAGCAAAATACAACTGATTCATGACCGGGCCTTATGAAGCACACAGAAAACATCTGATAAAATACACATTTATTAGAAATTTTTCAGCAGCATTATTTCCAGTTGTTTATCTAATCAAAGTACATTTCCAAGTAATTACAATCAGTACTCAAAATATGAGCAACAAATATTTTGAGAACTCTGGAATAAAATAATCAGTAGTATATGTTTCATTCATCCATCCATCCATCCATTCATTCATTGTTCAACAAATGTGCAATATTAGCACAGAGAGTCAGGAATGCTATTTGCTATGGGAAAGTGTGTATTCCTGCCATGGTTCCTATTGTGCAGACTATACCCACTATTTAAGAGAAGAGCTGGAAGCTGGGCACAGTGGCTTACGCCCATAATCCCAACTACTCAGGAGACTGAGCTGGGAGGATCACTTGAGCCCAGGACTTCAAGAACAGCCTGGGCAACATAGCAAGACTCCATCTCTTTAAAAAAAAAAAAAAAAACAAAGAAAAGATCTGGACTGTACAGTACATTCTAATATGAAGGTACACATTTCACCAAAGGGCCTCATAAAAAGCTTAAAAAGAATGGTTTCCCTTTCTATTCAGGTTCAACTTAGGAAATAAATAGTGATTATAATGATATTTTCATAGAAACAAAAACCCAGTTGAGGCTTTGCTTAACTGGTTTTTTTTTTTTTTTTTTTTTTTTTTTTTTGCACCTTATTTTATGAAGACACAGATTTGGTTTCAGAAATTCAGCTACTGAGCTCCAGCTACTGGGGCAGGTGACCACCTTGAATGAGAAATTGCTCCAAGGTCCATCAAGCAAAAGAGCTCATTTAATTAACTACAAACTCAATGCAGGACACTGGCACTTAATGATATGGGATTTCCTCATAGACATCACAAATACAAATGTTGCCTTGGCAGCTAGTGAGAGAACACACATGAAACGAGAGTTCTGATTAGACAATCCCAACACACAGAAGGGCCAAACTGAATTGCTTTGTCTACCTTCTGTATTATCTGAGGAGTCTACAGTCGAGTCCAGATGTCTATACAACACATAGGGGCCCCTATCAACATACCCATTAATCAAATTGACATGTAATATTGAACATTAATTAAGTGCTAATGTGTAAAAATGGACCCAAGAGCAGGGCCTGGACTCCTTTCCTAGATAATCTGATAGGAAATACGAGCAGTGCCTCTTCTTTAGACACAGCTAAAGGTCCCAAGTCAATTCCTTTTCTCATTGGATCATTTACTATAATGATCACCACCCAAATCAGCAGACACCTTTATTAGCAAATTTGGTAACAGGATAATTTTTCCAAAATTTACAAATATACAATATATTTATAGTATTACCTTCAGACAACTTCAGTGCAAAGATATACATATAGTACATTGTGATAATTATTTGTAAAAATATGAGACGGCATAAGTAAAAAAAGACACACAGGATATTTCCAACTATAGGCAAACAGGGAAAAATATATTTTTTCATAAAGTACTGAATGTTAACTTTTTTCATCTGTTTGTAAAAAATATATGTGCAAAAGTGTGTTTCTAATTATTCCCTAAATAGCTGGTATAGCTATACTTCAGAGTCTTCTTTAACAAGATGTGCAGTGTCTTTAAAAGTGTCTTCTGTTGCAGAATAGGTTGGAGTTGGGTCTCTTCTCGAAGGAGGCTTAGGCTTAGCAGGGAGTGAAGGTGATGGAGGTGGGGTCGCAGCAACAGTTTCCTTTTGTTTGTTCTCCATCTAAGAACACAACGTAACAGGAATCAGCCATTTATTATCCCAAGGTCAACATACACGGTTTTTCATAAAGAAGACTATTTGTGGCCACTCTGCTTAGAATAATCTAAGTGTGTGTCCAATTTGACCAATCACATAATTTCTAAGAAAAAATGTCTGTGCTAAGAAAAATTGTTAAAAATTACCTGTGCATAGATTGGATTTTCAAAGTTGGTAGTTTGTTTAGTTTTTCGTTTGAAGAGATTCCATTTTGTCACCTAAATAAAAAGGGGAAAACAAAAACCTCTCAGTAATGGTATGATTTTGTGAGTTTCTTTTCCTCCCGTCTCAATTTTAAAGTTTCTTCTTACTGAAGGGTAAAGCAATTTGGGACCTGGAACCATGATTCAGCCCATGTGGTAAATCGTTCAATTCCTCCTGTGGTCCCTGAACAGTAACTGAAACTCTCCGGGCTCTTTTCATCCAATGGTTTTAAATACTTCTTTGATTTTAAATTTATATATTACAGAATTTGTGCCATAGTATCTACAAGCAGATCACATGGTTACCTCAGTACAGAGAGAACACATAAAACAGACACACACAAGATGCATCTGGAGAAAAAGAGATTTCTGGGGCTGCTTGAAAATTGGGTGTGGATGGCGAACCCAAACTATAACTCTTATTCCCTAAAGTAACATTCTTTGGTCAACTCAAGAGTATCCCTTCTCCCTTCACCATTCCCTCCTGTGTCATCATAATAATAATAACAAAAACATCTAACATTTATTGAGTGCTTACTCTAAGCGTTTTACAAGTTTCTGATTTTTTTAAGAAACCCCAGAGGTAGGTACACTTATTAGCCTATATTTGCTGAGTCATGGCAAGATTATACAACTGAATTGCAGGTAGAAGGGCAGGTAATGATTACTCAGCGGACCCAGGGGCCCATAAACTGGAGAACCCAAAGAGAATCACGCTGGACCATGGTGCGTGGCCCACGCCTGACTGAAAAGTTGCCTGTCGTGCTGACTGCCAGACAAGGGAACAGACAGCCTACTCTCAACAGGAGCCGAGGCAGCCCGCAGGTTTTATGGGGTGTCTCTCACTCTGTGAAAGCAGGGGACCAGCCTGTGGAGGAGTGGGGAACACAGGGCTACAGAAGTAGAAGAGGTCTTCACTTTAACCCACATTCAAGTGAGTTCCTGCTTTGTACATAGTGACCCCAAGGGGAACAGGAAGACATTCAGGTCAGAGCCCTGCCTCTGGGCCCTTACAGTTAAGTGGGGCGGGCCAAAATCTCTTAGATGTCATTGCTTCAAAATGAAATGGCTAACTTGGAGTTAAGCAATTACTAACAGGAGAAAAGGAATAGTGACTTTTTTTTTTCTGTCTCCTTGGGGGATCCTATGCATATCAATGTAACTTTTGGAAAATGATAGAACTGAATTTTTTTTTTTTAAATGTTTTGAGATGAAGTCTTGCTCTGTCACCCAGGCTGGAGTGCAGTGGCGCAGTCTCGGCTCACGCCAACCTTTGCCTCCCAGGTTCAAGCAATTCTCCTGACTCAGCCTCCTGAGTAGCTGGGACTACAGGCATGTGCTACCACACCCAGCTAATTTTTGCATTTTTAGTAGATACGGGGTTTCACTGTGTTGGCCAGGCTGGTCTTGAACTCCTGATGTCGTGATCCACCTGCCTCGGCCTCCCAAAGTGCTGGGATTACAGGCGTAAGCCACCGTGCCCAGCCCGTGTTTTTAATTGTTAGTCTTTTAACATATTTATGGATGAAAGACACATTTGTGAGACTCTGGCATGTTCAAATCAACCTAGGTGATCTCACCCAAGCACCTCTACTGCTTTTAAGTCATGCTGGCTATTATCTCAGTGCCCATGACACAAGAAATACAGTAAGATCCCTGGACGTATCATGGAAGACACATTTTAGAGGGTCTCAGCCTCACTAATGTAAAAAAGTAAGAGGAGGAACCAAGGTATTACAAAGGGAAAGAGAAATATTACAAAGGGAAAGAGAAAGAAAGGACTACAATTGGTGAAGATCTGCTCTCCTTTGAAAGATCCTGTCAGTATACATTTTGTTTCTGATACCAGACATGCAGGTCAGAGGTAACAGACATGCAGGCAGAGGTTTCAGCCTCCCCACCACAGTCACCTTCCTGCACCAGCTGGGGAAAATCTCTATTTAGTGCAGAAGATCACTAGACTAGAGATGGACTGAGAAAAAATGTTGAAAATACAAAATAAATCTGGCACTAGCTTGAGGTTGACTCAGGCTTGGAGGACCAAATATATGACATTCAAGTATCCATGTGTCTGTGGAAAGTTAATCTTCAAAATCCATTTTTAATACAGCTTAAAGAAAAAATGTTTAGTCCCTTGAAAAATATGAGACTGAAAATTCCTTTCTAGACAATATTTATGTATGTCTGTGAGTGTATGTGTGTGTGTGTGTGACATGAGAAGAAGAAATAAGGGAATTTGAGAAGGCATACAGAAACCTTATAGAGACTCTTCTCAGCATCAATTTAGCTCAAATTTTATTTTGATTTAAATGAGCAGAACAGAAACCAATGTTTAAGGTGACAGTGAGACTGCCAAGTTATCCAGATATCAGTGTTTACAGATGATGAAATTTGAGAAATAAAGATTGTATAAAATGGTAAAATTTCCAACTACTCTTAGACTTTCATTTCTTTACATTACTTCACAAAATTGGTCATAGAATCTTAGAATAGAGACATTCCAGATCCTAGTGGTTCTCAACTAAGAGTGAGTACACATGTGTTGGGGGACGGCAGGTGATTTATGGGGTCACAATGAATTAGGGAAGACACTACTGGAATTTAGTGGACAGGAACCAGAAATACTGAAATTTCCTGAGTGCATAGGACAGTTTCGTAGCACAAAGAACTGTCCCACTCAATATGCCAATAGTGCCCCCAGTGAGAAATATTATTGAGGACTGTAGCCCCAGAGGTAAAACAGTTTGTCCAGATGCAAACAGCAATATTGAGATAGCTGCATATGCATTCATTAAAACTAATGATACACATCAATACAGAGTTTAATATCAAATATATTTATTGAATTTTTTCCTGCAGAACAAATAGTGTACCAATTGCAAAGGACCTGCAGGCATGTTTAAGAAGCTCCATCTACTGGCATTTTTTTCTTTCAGTCTCCAGTATTAAACACCATGCCTGACACATCAAGAGCAATAACTTTAGTTAGATGATTGGTTGGCCAATAATTAATAGATGGATGATGAATGGGCAGAGTATGTAAATTCGTGCCATCTAGTGGTAAAGATCTGTAATAGCAGGAGCGGGAAGAACAGCTTAAAGGAATAAAGATGCATGCTGTAGAGATATCACGACACACAGAGAAGAATCTTTCATCTGTATCTTTGACACAGTGAAATCTTTATTCATACTGAGTCTATTTCTCAACTTAAATGTCCCTGGTCTGAAGGTACTGGATCCAGAAGTCTACTTGTTCTTCTTTGTGACATGTTCTCCGATGTTACAAGGAACATTATTCCCAACTCAATGTTAGAATGTAGCTTTATTTGGTGGAAAGTTTTTCAATCTATGACTTTTTAAAAAATTATGTTTATTAACTGTCAACACATCTTGGGATCTTTGATCATGTCAGAGTCTCCCTTGTTTGCTTAAGGTTAATAACAACCCAGCCATCCCAAAGTTTTTCCAAATCCCACATTATTTCAGGAGTCAGCAACTTACCTGAGTTCCATCAGCAGCTGGGGAAGTTGGGCTTGTCTCTGGAACTATCTCAGAAGGGTTTATGGGACTCCCATAATTCTTATTATCCACATTTCCAGATACAGTCACCTGTGGACATATTAAAGGCCTTTACCCAATTTTGAAAGAATTCAGTAGCAAATAAATGTGCTGTAAAGTTTGTATGAACTCTGGCTCTTTTTGCCATCTTGTTCTCCCACAGACATCATCAGGCACCATTTTTATTGCATGACCCAGAGGCCAGGACTAAACATCACTCCCACCGCCCCAAAATCAAGAGCAGCAACCACTAAGTTACCTCATACCTTAATCCTGGGAGGCAAATACAGCCCTCACTGGTCCCACTCTCACTTACTACTTGCAATTTCTACTGTATTCTCTATGCCTTCTTACTCCCACTGTTGACCAAATTTTTGGATAAAGATACTCTAGTTATATACTGGAAGCCAAATCCTAGAAGAACAGCAAGAATAATTCCCCAACCTCACTGATGAACTGAGAATCCTATCTTTGGATCTTAATAATTTCTTTGAATATTAATAAATCCTATCTTTGGAAATTAAGATTTCATAGTACTACTAAAAAGCGGCTGAATTTTTGAAAAGATGAGAATAACAGAATTAATAATCTTCCATGCATTTTTCTATAACAGTCATACAATTCCACGGTTCCCTTTTAAGGCCAAATTACCATGAATATATAATAAACTACCAGGCAGACAATTCACTCCTTTTCCTATATTTTCACATTCATTACTTGTTTATTCTCAAACTTGGATATGCATTTGTATACATGGCCTCATTTTATTTTAAGTGAAGATGTCAAATGAAATGTCATATCTCTTTTATCATGTGATTAAAGTTTTCATGTCTGTTTATCAAAGGATCAGGGAAAATGCTTTCAAGATTCAAACATTTCCGATCTTAAAATCACAAAATATTTGTAAAATAAACATTTCTAGCTTCTGTATTAAAATGTGCCATATCTCGAGTCCAAAAGGAGCATAGGTGTTAACAATGACAGTTATTCATTGTCACTAAGGCCATAGTTGTGACAAAGGAGACACATGTTCGCAGTTGACAAGCATTAGAAGTGGTGCTGCGGCTACTGATGCAGACCTTAAGAAAAGTTATTCCCTTCACCTATATTCCTATTTCATCTCCCAGCTCTTTTTAAAGATGACTGAGTGACAAGGCTGCAACAAGGAAGTTTAGATATCTGTCCATCAACTCTAGAGACCTTTGTACTTTTCAGGAAAGTATCACAATAGCAAACATAAGAGGTCCCTCTCCCTTTAATCCACCTCAAACCACACGCTTGGGATGGCAGCAAGAACCAGAAAGTGGGCCCAGTCCCCAAATTCCTGTATAATGACCTGACAATTCTCTACTCATTCATTTCACAAGTATTTGTAGAGAAGCTGTGGTGCTTCAGGCACTGTGTTTACCAGGCTCCTGAAGGGACTCAGACCTCTCTTGCTCTGACACCACTCAGAATGAAAGGTTCTTGGTCAGCAGCCCCAGCATGGTTGCCAAACCTCCACCACTTGCAACAGAACAGGATTCTGATTGTTTTCAGGTCTTATGTCCTTGGTCCTGTTGCTACAGACAGGGCAGCTGTAGCACGGACCACTCACTATGCTTCCTTCCATTTGGAGGGAAGGTTAGGAAAATCCTAAGAAGACATAACTCAATAGATTAACATCCAGCGACAGCAGTAACTGAAGGAAAAGACTGTATGGTTTCTCACCTGGGTTGGCTGAACCACTTTGACAGCACTGTCTCTGACTGAGTACATTGGGTTTTCAAATATTATGGGCTGCTTCCCCATTTCCATGACAAAGTCTTCACTCTGATGGCACAGAGACAGAAAGAGAGATTACACCATACTAATCTGGTTCACACACAAAGAAAGGTGCCTTCCTCACACCTGGAGGTATGCTAGGTGCTATGCCAAAGTTACCCAAAAGAGAACTTGCAAAAAAAAAAAAAAAAAAGCCAGCAAAACACAAGGCCGTCATATGGCAAATTGTTATGCAAAGTAACATAACATGCACTCATTTACCAACTCAAGGAAACAGAAACATTTTTCTTATATCCAAATTCTGTTAAATAACTCACTTGGGAAGTGGGTCTGGGCAACAGAGAAAAGGATAATGGTGGAAGAAGAAAAGAAGAATAAGGAGAGAGGGGAGGGAAAAAGAATGGATGGTATTATATTTTCAGAGAAGGAAAAAAATGAAAGATTTGAAGGAGACACAAAATTCTGAAAGTGGTTTCCCAATACTGATTACAGAAAGCCCCCTCAAGTGCCAAGACTATGGGAGCCCCCTCACGGAGTATTTCATTTGGTCCTTCCAGGAGGTATTATTGTACCTATTTTACCAACAGGGACAATGAGGGTCAGAGATATCAAGCTCCATGTCTGTTTTCACATACTTAGTATGTGGCAGAGCCGGGGTCTGGACCAATGCCAACTCTAAAATCACTGTTTATTTCATCACTGTACATTGGCAGAAAAATATATGACACTAGGAAAAATATAGTTCCCTACTCCTTTTATACATATAAAATGTCATCAAACAAAAACAAAATATCATGTCTTCCCCACACACTACCCTCAAAAAAACCAGAAAGCTCTTCAATATTCAAGTTAAACTTAAGACTGTTCATGATTCCAACTCAACAGCGTGGCTTAGAGCAGGGGTAAATTCCAATTTTATTACCAATGTTTTTAGACACCTTTCAGCAACAAGCCTAATGTTTCCTAACTTGGTTTGTGTAGTGCAGACTTTATTCTGAGAGGCCTACTGCTGTACTTCAGTCTTCTCTAGGTGAATTTTATTCTTTATAAAAAGTATTTATTCTATAAATGACAGCCTTCAAATAATCATTTTGAAACCATACTCACCATTGCCATTGACCTGTCAATAGCAGTCTCAGGTCCAAAACCAGACACTCCAATATCCATGTTAAGATCTGCCCCTGATCTGAAGGTCACCCCATTCCCATTTTCAGAGGGCTTGACAAGACTGCTTAAGCTGGAAAGAAGCAACCAAAATAGTGTCTTGTTATTTAAAACAACAACAGCAGCAGCAACAAAAACAACAAATACAACCTTTCGTAATATTACCCTTTCCTCCACATTGCTAAATCTTCCTTAAATGTAATGCTCCATTCCCACTCTGAATTTACACTGTCAAATATGGTAGTAAGTTCCCTTAGCTACCTGGAAACGTTAAAGCACATTCCTGAACCATGAGATCTAAAAGAAAAAGAGTCCAGCACGTAGAAGGATAAAGCCTGGACCATCACACAGCTGCCTTTTCACTTCTCTCTGACCTGAACACCTACCAGTAGGCACAACCATTTGGACTACAAAACACAGCTTGTCACTCAGGCTTTAGAGAAGCATTTGACTAAAGTTGTGATTTGAAGTGACTGCTTTACATCCTCACTACTTTTTGTTTCTGTGGAATAGGTGAACTGCGTATTGTGCTTTTTTAACTTAGAAAGAAAACGAAGTCCTTCCCATGGCTTCCTGTGAATTACTTAGGCTTCAAACATCAATGTTCCCCATAATGAAACTGACCTTGGCAGCTTGGGCAGAGCAGGCAAAAGGGAGCCGGTTCTCCTATAGTGGAAGAATCCGGCAATTGCCAGAGCTCCAATTATGACGATCAAGAGGATTGTCAACAGCACAGCTACTGCGGCTATAGAAGAAGAGAGCAGAGAGCACATCAACACACGGGAGCCCGCAATCCTGGCAGAAACTGGGGGCTAGAAGCACTCCTTCAAAGACTGAGTTAAGTGGAAAAGCTGTGACAGCATTCAGTGTAGGGGCTATGAGTAATTTCCAGGTTGCTCACATTCTTAAAACTTACTTGTTCCTGGAGAGATGCCTTTGGAAAACGCCATTTCACAATATTTTCCGGTGTAGCCGCTAGGACACCTGAAAGGAAAAACAAAATCATTCACTAGCTGTTACGTTCTTAGGCTTCTATTGCATTTTTCTGAGCACATCCTGAAGTAGAGAGAGCTTTGACTGCATAAATTACGTGTTGAACAGACAATGTATCCTGCATGACTTTTGTTTATTCTGCCAAGAGAAGACAAGCAGAAAGAACAGTGCTCTGATTTTAGAAATTCACTTTTAATGGAGTAGCTGTGGCACTGATGGGGTGAGTCTGGTCACGAAAACCTGTTGGTGTCTAATCTATGCAATGCTTCCTTAGAGAGTACAAATGGAAACCATGGTTATGTTTTTTTCTTTTATATGCTTTCATTAAATGCTTTTTAAAGACATCTATTTGTCTTGCTCCATGTTAAGAGTTTTCTCAACACAGTCATCTTCTTTCCAAATCTTCATCCCAGTCTTTCTGCTCATTATGAGTGCCTTGTACTAAGGCAGCCCTGCAGACAGCTCTTCTCCCACAGCCCTGTTGTAATTAACAATACCAGGTGAGTAGGAAAATGCTGCTGCCATTTCTCTAACTCCTTGCTCCTCAAAGTGTGGTCCAAGACCCTGTGGTCTCACCCAAAGCTTCTTAGAAATGCAGAATCTGTGTGCATGAGAATGGAGATCTTGAACCACATCTCCACGGGATTCCTACGCACATTCTAGCTAAAGAAGCACTGCCTCAGTTCTCTGTGGACTCCCTCGAGGGAAGGCAAGCTGGTTAAAATGTAAGAATTAGTGAACTGGTGAGGTTCTTGTATTTGTTTTCCTGGCTACTTTAAGGTCTCAAATTTCCCCAGAAGAGGCAAGGCCTATAGCTGGGACCTCAACATTCAGACTTACTTGCATTTGGGGAGGTCAGTCTCATCAAAATAGCAATTTCCTCCGTGCATGCACCTGCATGGGGGAGGCAGGTTGATAGGCAGTTCGATGGCTGCAGGAAAGGAAAGCCATGCAAGTGTTAGTCAGCTGTACTCAGCAGAGTGCCCACACCATGCAATCCGGCCCGGGTTAGGGTTGGGAGGAAGGGTGGGCCAGCCAGTCAATTAGTCTCCCTGTCAAAGCTTACCTTCCCCCTAAGTCCAGTGAATTTCCTTAAGGTCTTGGCAAGTAACATACATTTAGTGGAAAGAAAGGGGGCAGTTTATAGATTTTTTCCCAAAAAACAATGGAGAGGTACTAGACTCTGGAGCACATATATTAATAGTTACAAGAACCTAGTGGTAAAATAATCTCTTAAAATGTTCACATTCTCATTTGAAGTTTTCAGAATTCTCCATGAACCCAGTTAAAACCAAGAGTTTAATGTAGGCCCACCTGGAAACTTCAACTAAAGGCACCAAAGCGTAGTAATTGATCAGTCAACAGGCAGTCACATAGCTACACATAAAGAGATATTTGATAGGCAACTAGCTAGAGAGCTCCTGAGTTTTCAAGTCCTCCCAAACTGCCCTTACTCCAGGTCCCTGCTCCCAGCTAGGCCCATACATACTCCCAGGATATGCCTGATGGGGGATTAGTGCTTCAGTGTCTTATATGTTGAAGGTGCTTAATAAGTATAGGTCACATGTGTATATCATTTAAAGAGTCTGGATACCCTCCTGGCTCAGTCCTTCAATCTGAGTCTCTACTTAATGTTCACTGTATCAGACAGGTCTTCCCTGAACGCTATCTAAAGGAGAATCCCCACCCAATCCATCCTCATCCCTCTTCCCCTGCCTTCCTTTTCTCCATAGTACCACCTGACCTACTATATATTTATTGACTTCTCTATTTATTGTTCTCTTAGAATGTAAACTCAATACACACAGGGGGTTTGTCTGTTTGGTTCACTTCTGTTACCTCTAGCACTTAGAACAGTGCCTGAAACATAGCTGGCACTCAAGAAATCTCACTGGACTAATTGCTTAATTATTATACCAAACTGAAGCCCTATATGGAATGATTGCCATCATTCGTGTGCTTACTTCGGTTAAAGTTCTTTAAAACAAGAATCTTGATAAAATCCGCTTGGCAAAAAGTTTAAATGGGAAAAGTAGTAGATGAGCTGAAAACCAGGACCACGCTGCTCCTACGATGTGAAATTGCATTAAGTGGCAAAACAATCTATCCACGGCATAGAACAAATCTCATAAGCCTGAAATTGTCATTTTGTTCCAAATATTGCTCGAAATATTGGATTCCTACCAATATTTCCCCAGTAGCGTTGGGATGAGTGCAAGAGTAGGGGAAGAGGGGAGACAAGAAGCAGTTTTTTTCTCCCTGGATTCATTCCCTAAACCCGCCAACTTTTCAGCCTATTTGGAATGAATCAAACGGTGGTTCCTGGTCTAATTGCCTGCTCCCCCTGGTGGTAGAAGGTGGTTAAGCGTTTTCCTTTCCCCATCAGCTAAAACTGGGGGAAGGCCCCAAGGATGTGAGCCATAAAATGGGCCACTAGTGAATTGCAGGATGACTTTTTCACAGGTTTTTCCAGCACCAGATGCTAGTTAGGGACACTAGTTGTTCCCGCCTGGCTTATTAACTCCTTAAAAGCGTCACTGAAAAAAGTCTTGCCAAGAATAGATCACCCACAGCATTTGGGACGAGAATTAAACCACAGCTTCCCCAGGCTGGTCTTCATCTCCTTATAACATAAAGCACTTTTCCAAAAGTAGCCCTTTTCCAGTTGTCAAACTGAACATGGTTCTCTACCCTGAGGAGCTCTAGTTAAGGTTGAGTGGATTCTGGGGCAACGGGAATCCAGCTTGAGGTAGAGGTCTTATAAAAAGTCACTCTTCAAAATGTTTTTACAAAACAACACAGCAATAGATTTAGGAGCACTGGATCTATATGTCTACAGATCTTAGCAAATAACTCTCAGCAGTCACTGGAACATGGTTCTGTTTGCCCCCTAAGTCCCACTCAGCTCTGTTCATACCTCCCACATCCCTTATCCCTCCTTTCAGCCATCCCCACTCTGCTGCAAGGATCCAGCATACAGAGATTCTTCAGACTACTGAGGGCAGCAGAGGAGTGCTCCCAGGCCCCTGTGGCTGCTCGGGCAGTGCTCCTACCTGCATCACACTCAGTGGTACTCCCCTCTATAAAGCTGGAGCCTTGGGGACAGGCACAGCTGTATCCTCCAGGTCTCAGAAGGCAGAGGTGGCTGCAGATCTGTTTGCAAAGGTTGGGCACTGGAAAGCAGGTGAGAACAGCAGTTAGGTCCTGACAGAATGAATAACCTGACTACAGACATACCCAGCAACTGGAAGTGGCTCTGCCAGGTGACAGCAGAGCCTAGGCAGCATCCCAACACCTCTAGTCCACGTGTCAGCAGGCTACTCACCCTCATTTACACTATCATCTCTGCCACCACACTGCAGTGGGATAGTCCCTCTCTGGGCCAATTTCTGTACCACTCACATTTTCTATTGGCATCACTTATCTTCTCTGCTGCCCTGAGAGGTTTGGAAGGTGGGTATCTGGTTTACTGCCTAACCTGAAAATCTACTCAGTGCTAAACAACTTGAGATGGTTCCAAAGACCAGTGAGATCCACATGTTATATCAAGATTTGTCACCACCCAAATCAGGATAGATCATAACAGATGGTCTATCCAAAGTATACTGGATGTGATTTCCACCCCAACCCTCCAAGGAGACATTTCTTCTGGGTTTCAGTTACCTTAATTGCAAGAAAAGGCAATTTAGAGCAATGATTCTTCAGAATCACCTGGGAGCTATTCAAAACTATTGATGCCAGGCTGGGCGTGGTGGTTGCCAGGCCGGGCGTGGTGGTTCCCACGCCTGTAATCCCACCACTTTGGGAGGCTGAGGTGGGCAGATCATGAGGTCAGGAGATCAAGACCATCCTGGCTGACATGGTGAAACTCCATCTCTACTAAAAATACAAAATAATTAGCCGGGCGAGGTGGCGGGCGCCTGTAGTCTCAGCTGCTCGGGAGGCTGAGGCAGGAGAACGGCGTGAACCCTGGAAGTGGAGCTTGCAGTGAGCCGAGATCGCCACTGCACTCCAGCCTGGGCCACAGAGTGAGACTCCGCCTCAAAAAAAAAAAAAAAAAAAAAAAAGAAAAGAAAAATTACTGATGCCCATTCACAGAGATTCAGATTTAAATTGGTCTGGGATAGAGCTTAAGTATTACCATTAAAAGCTCCCCAGGTAAGTCTAGAATCTTATTATTTCTACCTTAGCATATATTATGATTTATCCAAGGGTTGCACTGGAGTGGATAATCTTTACATTCCTTCTCAGACTAGCATTCTGTGATCCTGATTGTCCATCATTCAAGATGTAACCATAGACAAAGCATAGCTATAAATTAATAAGACATTTTCCAAAAGCCTCCATCAATATCTGTCTCATTACCATTTTGTCAGCCCTCCAGAGTGGAGCTTTTCAAATTTGAATGTGCTACCAGTCACCTGGGGAATCTTGCTAAAATGCAGATTCTGATTCAGAAGGTCTGGGGTGGGCCTGAGAGACTGCATTTCTAGCCAGCTCCCATAGGATCCCAAGGCTCCTGGCCCATGACTCACACTCTGAGTAGCAAAGGACTAGAGTAGCGGTTCTCAAAATGTGGTCGCTGAACCAGCAGCATCAACGTCACAGGAGAACTTGTTAGAAATGCAAATTCTTAGGCCACCTCAGGCATATTGCATCAGAAGTCCAACAGATGGGGCCCACGAATCTACGTTTAACAAGCTCTCCAGATAATTCTGAGGCATGCTCAAATTTCAGAACTCTTGGTTCAAACAAGATGCTCTTCTAGCACAGCTGTGCTGGGGCTGTACTCCCAACCCCCACCCCCACTCCACCAGCACTTTCCAAAGGGGCCGCCCTTCCCTGAGCATCAGCTGACTGAGATGCTTTTCCTTCAGGGGCAGCCTCCAGACTTTCCTCTGCCTTCTCCTCAGGGTCCAGAGGTGGTAGGGAGGGGAGATGGCCTTTCCAGGTGTACTGTGCCTTCCTCTCCTACCTTTAAAATTGCCAAGTGTGAAAGCTGCAAGGGCACTTAGGGCACAAAAGCTATTCTATTGGTAGGGTCTGGAGTGTTCTGGAGTATTCTGGAGAGAGGTGGTACTACTTCCCAAACAAGGGAGCCATGCCCTAGAAAAGGCATTTTCCACCCCTGTCATCTCATGGGGGTCTCAGCTTTGAGTTGCAATTTTTCAAGGCTGATTACGGTCTCAAAATATCAGCAGACTCAAGATAACCCCGGACTCCACCCATGACTCACATGTGGGGACAGGAAGGGAGTGACTTGTCAAAGGCCACATATCCATAGCATTCAACCTGGGACTTTGGCATACTGAACACTGGGCTAAGACAGCAAGATGCAGAGTTTTGGGTTGGATAGAATTGAACCTAAAAATTATTTCATTTCTGAGATTAAAACTCACCCATTTTTTATGTGACTTAGGCACACAAGTTACTAAATCTGTCTCGGCCTCAGTTTCTTTACTTGGGATGAGAATAAAATGTCTTTATAAGGTTTGGGAGGTCTTTATAAGGTAATTGAAGTAACAGATGTCTGAATTAACACTGAAGAGAGAATCTGACATAAGAACTTAGTAAAAGGCTATTTCCCTTCCTCACTTCCCTTTGCCTTTCATCTTGCTCCATACACTGCTGAAGGACGAATTAGCGCACAGGTAACCCGAGGAAGCAGGGCCCAGAACTAGGAAAGTGAGACAGAGAGGTACGCGTAGGAAGGCACATGACTGGCTTAGCCTTGCAATGGGAAAGGTAAGATTTTTGATGCCTATGAAACCCATTTTGTGACTTGTTAACCCAACTCACACTTAGCGGGGGACTGATGTCTGCTGGATTCTGTGGCCTAGAAGTACATATCCATAACTCCAAGCAACAATGAAGGCTAATACATTTTTACTTATCTGCTGGTAGTTTGCATAATTTCATTTGACCTCCAATTTTATCTTTCTTTGGTTAAAATGGTCAAAATGCTTCTCTCCCCTAGCACACGTACATATACACATACCCCTTTCATGCACCAAGAGATTAGCCTGTTGTTATCTACTGCCATCTTCCAGCAACATAGCCATTATTTTGAAATAAGGTTTCCAAGTAATGAGGAGCATCTTATACCAAAGTTGGTGATTACCTGACTTATTGTATCTGAGTTGATGAAAGATTCGAACTTGAGTGAGCCAAGGGTTCACTACCAGCGTTTTCTCTTTCTTTCCTTGCCCAAATTTATTTTGTTTCCATACTTCTCCCTTTTCCTTAGATATCCAGTATAACTGGTCTTCAAAGATGTCCAGGCTGTAAGGGTTCATTGCTGCTTACCCACAGGGGAAAAACAAAACAAAAGGTTATTGAAAAGAAAACACCCACTACACCCTACCACCACTTCTAGATGTGATGTCATTCTGTTTGAATTATTCCCTCACACAATGCCTTGAAGCTCTGGGAATATTCAGGCTGATTTTAGATACATGGGACTGTGAAAGTGTGCTGCACTAGGAGGTCGAGAAGATAGAAATTAAACCACATTGATGTATATACCACCCGACACCAATCATAGGGCCCTAGCTCACTATCAAGGGACTGATTTTATTGCATTTTTGGAAAACAATTTACATGGCAAGATTTTATGTTTTCTTTTGAACATAAGACATCTATCTGACCAAATAGGAAAAATGTGGTATGTGCTGGGTCATTGCAATTCTGCACAGTCTCAACAACAACAACAACAAAAATGTTCCTCTCCTTCTAGATATTTACAGTTGTGCATACTGGGCAATCTAGTAAAGTGAAAATGAATGTGTCCAGAAGCGGTTAGACATGAATTAACATTGGTACACATGAAACCACCTCTACTGGGGCAACCTAACAGGAAACTCAGTTATTTCAATATCTTCTCCTGAGAAGCATTTTTTTTAAGTTGTATAAAAAAGACAAAAAGGATTTAATTATTGCTAATGAACTCATCTGCATTTAATTCAGCAGGTGGGAGTTGGTGGGGGTGGAGGGGTGGTATCTAAAAAACTATATAAGCCGTTTCCTAAGAGCAGGGCTCCTTCTTGAGAAAACAGGTAAAGACATTAGAAATATATTAATTAGTAATTTAATATATTACATTCTAACTCATTTCTAACCTTCCTTTGCAATGACTCTCCTATCAGTTCCATCATATTTTATGGTTTCAATAACGTCCTCCTTGAAGTCACTCCAGTAGATTCGGTCATTGTTCAAATAATCGATAGAAAGGCCAGTTGGCCAACCAAGGTCCTTGAAAACCAGGATGTTGCGGTCCTCTCCATTCATCCAGGCAGACTCAATTTTAGGTTCCTTTCCCCAGTCAGTCCAGAACATAAGCCTGTAACAGAAGATTTCTTCATTGTAGCATCTCACCTGGTGGGACTTCTCCACTACGGCAGAGCACAGGGCATTACCTACAGGGAAACCAACTGTTTATCTCAGGGACCTGGGCGCTCAGTGACACCAGTTTTGTATTTTACAGAAGATGGGGAGCAAAAATAGCGGCACAAGAGCATGTGTGATTTATCCTTCTTGAAAACTGCAACTCCTTAATAGAAAATTGGCCAAAGGATGGATATTCAGACCCTTTAAAATGCATTATGAAAGCTGTTTACTCTTCAAGAAATATTATTGAAGGCCTGCTGTGTGAGAGGCACTGTTCTGTGTTTGGGATCTATCAGAGAACAAAACATACAAAGATTTCTATCTTCATGTAGCTACTCTGTTGCCCAGGCTGGAATGCAGTGGCACAATCATGGCTCACTACACTCCTGGGCTCAAGCAATCCTCTCACCTCAGCCTTCTGAGTAGCTAGGACTACAGGCGTGTGCCACCATGCCTGGCTAGTTTTTTGTATTTTTAGTAGAGATGTGGTTTCCCCAATGTTGCCCAGGCTGGTCTTGAACTCCTGGACTCAAGCAATCTGCCCGCCTCAGCCTCCCAAAGTGTTGGGATTACGGGAGTGAGCCACCACACTCGGCAACTCTTTTTAAATGTGTATTTTGCATCCAATTAATAATTAATTGTAGAGCAAGGGTGTATGTAAGCAAAGATGATCTGACATTGAAGAATTACCTAGACCAGGGATTACATGATTTCAAATACCTGGAGAGGAACAGTTATGTAAGATGAATGAGGAGAGATCCTGGTTGTAAATATCAAGTGATGGGGAGAGCAAGACCCTGTGTCAGTGCCCAGGAAGGCAAACCTACCCAGTGTAATCTGCTCCTCTGATTTCCAAAGCAACAAATACAGATTTTATTTCTTTTCTTAAATTTTAAATGTCAGCACTATATTAAAAAAAAAAATCTTAAAGCTCCGTGTTGTCGGCCGGTCGCGGTGGCTCAAGCCTGTAATCCCAGCACTTTGGGAGGCCGAGACGGGTGGATCACGAGGTCAGGAGATCGAGACCATCCTGGCTAACACGGTGAAACGCCGTCTCTACTAAAAAAATACAAAAAACTAGCCGGGCGAGGTGGCGGGCGCCTGTAGTCCCAACTACTCGGGAGGCTGAGGCAGGAGAATGGCGTAAACCCGGGAGGCGGAGCTTGCAGTGAGCTGAGATCCGGCCGCTGCACTCCAGCCTGGGCGACAGAGCGAGACTCCGTCTCAAAAAAAAAAAAAAAAAAAAAAGCTCCGTCTTGTCCCAGCCAAATACGTTCTATGGGCCATATTTGGCCCACCAGCCGCTGCTTTTCAGTCTCTAGTCTAAACCAGTCATCAGGCACAGACCAAGTTTTAAATTCTACTGAGGAATGCATGGATTTTAGACAAACTGGGCTCTGGAAAAAATGCAGCCAGGGGCCTTTAAAGTCTCAACAACAGGTAAATACCACCTTGTTTGGTTTTCATTAAAAAGGACACACATGTGAAAGAAGCTAGTCACAAAGAACCACATACTGCAGGATTCCATTTGTAGGAAATGTCCAGAATAGGCAAATCTATAGAGACAGAGAGCAGATTAGCAGTTACTGAGGGCAGGAAAATGGTGGCTCAGAGGAACAGGGTTTCTTTGTAGGGTGATGAGAATGCTTTAAAACTGATTGTGATGATGCATATACAACTCTGCATATACTAAAAGTCAGTGAATTGTACACTTTAAATGGGTAAGTTGTATCATACCATACATACCATATGTGAATTATATTTTAATAAAACTGTTTTTTTAAAGATAATAAGCCAGGCATGGTGCTGTGCAAGTAGAAGGCTGAGGCAGGGGACTGCTTGAGCCCAGGATTTTGAGGCTGCAGTGAGCTATGATCATGCCACTGCACTCCAGTCCGGGTGACAGAGCAAGACCCTGTCTATATAAATAAATTAATTAATTCAATTTCATTTAAAAGTATTAAATACTCAAAACTAAGAAAACAAAAGGTAGGGAATGGAATGGAAAAAACACACAAAAGATACCCAGAATGATTTTTGTCTCCTCCATGACTTCGTTTATGCTATTCCCTGAGCTTCTGAACAACCGGCCTGGCTCCTTTGCCTATGTGTACCCAAGACATCTATCCAGATTCCACGTCAGTCCCACTTTCTCTAGGAAGTGGCCCTTCTCACTCTCACCCACACTGACCTCACATGTCACATACTTTATCACTGGTTATACTAGCAGTGGATCCCAACCTGCAACATTCAATTCAGTGCTACTTTCTCCATAGAGCTTCCCCGGACCCTTGTAAGGTAGGAGAACTATCACAGTGTTTTCCAGCAGTTTCTGCATGACAATTCTCCCTTTCCATCTTTATTACAGTCAACAGTTGCTGACTAAAGGAGCATGGTGTTATTTTACCCATCTATGTAAATAAGGGATAGAAACCTATGACAAATTTATAGGTCCTTTGTACGATTCAAATGAGTTTATATATGTAGGACACTTAGAGTAGCTGACACTCAGCAAGAATATAATAAATGTTGGCACTTTTCATTGCTGTCAGTGGCATTATCAGTAGTTATCATCTTCATCGTCCTTTGGACCCACTGGCAGATCTGATACCACAGAAGCTGTAAGAAGCTTTAACATATCATATATGCTTATGCTTATAAAACTTATGGGTCATGAACCTTTCAAATGGATCATGAAATGAGGAGGTTGTAGGTTGAGTCTGGAGGCCTTAGGCCGTGAAACCCTTTCTCACTCCTTTCTTACTTCCTATCCCTCCCAGGACTACACTGAGCCATTCTAGAGAGAAAGGAATTACAAAGACAAAAATAAGAATTTCTGGCTGGGTGCAGTGGTTCACACATGTAATCGCAGCACTTTGGGAGGCCGAGGCGGGTGGATCACCTGAGGTGAGGAGTTTGAGACCAGGCTGCCAAACATGGTGAAACCCTATCTCTACTGAAAATACAAAAATTAGCCAGGTGTGGTGGTGGGTGCCTATAATCCCAGCTGCCAGGAGGCTGAGGCGGGAGAATCACTTGAATCTGGGAGGCAGAGGTTGCAGTGAGCCGAGATCAGGCCACTGCACTCCACCCTGGGCAACAGAGCAAGACTCCATCTCCAAAAAAAAAGAATTTCTATGAGGGATATCAGAGGATGATCATAATGTCAGATGAATTTAAACATTAGTTACAGAGGAAAACATTGGAAACAGTCACATCATTCACACCATAGAACACACTGCATCTCTTTGCTCCTAAGATATTGTGTAGATAAGATATAAGCAGCAATGACTAATGTTGAGGATGAGTCCTCATTACAGGTTAATCTTATCAGTCAAGTATTTTTCATATTTCATTGCTGAGTTTCTAAGGGTATGATTTAACATATGAATATAACAGAATCAAAGTAGTAACAGCTCATAGTGTTCTACCTACAAATACTGGCATAGCTACAAAGGGCTAGACTGGTCCTGCCCAAGTAGGAACATTATTTGGGGTTATTCAAAAAACTTTTTTAAAGTGTCACTATTCTGAAGCTAAATATGTATGTAATATGTAAATACCAAGTCATTTCAGCTTAGTGATTATTCAAATAAATGTCTTGATATGTAGAGAAAAATAACAAAACTCGTTCTCATTTACACTGAGATGATTTATAGATAAACTGCAAATTGGAACATTTCTACAAATGGATAATACATATTTATACATGTGTCATTTTAAATATTTATATATTTTGGATATAAATGTTTAATTTTTTAATTAAACATGACCAAATCCCTAGCTGAATTTCAATGAATGAGTTACTTTAAAACATCTAAATGAAAGGAAAAACAATTCTGCTGAAACCTTCATTTAAAACAGTTAAATCCACAAAGAACTTTAGAGTTCAGAGCTCTAATTTGGCAAGGAATCCACATAACCAGAAAGATTCTCAGATGTGTTCTCAAAGGAATTTCCCGATCAGAAATGGTTGGTCCTATGTGATCTCAAGGGCATGTTATAATTCTTGAAACAGTCATAGACGCTCCTCCCAAAAACCTGAAGGACAATTTCAGTATAACTAGGAAAAAACATTATAAGAAACATGGAATATGATGAGAATCCAGGGAGAAATATCTAGAACACTGAAGACTTCTCCAAGTACTTACCCTAGTTTGGGATTCACAGCAATTGCAGCTGGTTGATCCAGGTCAGTGGAAATCAGCCACTTTCTGTACCTTCCATCAAGTTTAGCCACCTCAATGCGTTTATTCTTGACATCTGACCAGTAAATATGCCTGAATTCAGATGGACAAAGTTAAACAACCGCAAAGCCTAGAGTAATCATTACTGGGTAAGAGGTGTGAAGAGGAGAGCATTTCATTTGAAAGTTCTGGCTGGTGAGAGAGCTGCTCAGATACCTATCATCGGACCATAGTCCTCTCTTGGGGAACTCCAGCCAAGGCGACATCTTTGGCAGGTTACACTTGGAAGAGTAAGGAATTGAGGGGACTCCTGCCCTCAACAGCCAAAGCACCTGAATCACGCAGGATCCGCAATGGAATTAACTCAATTCCAAAGACTAAACAGGAAAGTCAAATTTCCAATCTGTTTTAACTACAAGCCTGCTAAAAACACAAGATGTGGATTGTTCATCCCCAAGATAACTACCATAGACCCAGCAGTCAGACTGGCCTCTGACTGGTGTTATTATGAGACATGGGCTTCTAGGTAGAAGTCATAAGGCATCGTGGGGCTGGTGCCTTAACTCTGACTGCCCGTGAGTCTATTTCTTCCTCAGGAAGGAGCCCCATTAGAATCAATAGGAACCTGGTGTCAGCTCAAAGATGAGTGGAAACAGCCTTTCAAAATAACAAACTCAACTGTCCTGCCTTATTTCCACTTCTGAGGCTGCAGGTCTCAGTCTCTTACAAGCAGAAAAAGTTCCACCACTTTCTTAATTCTCTTATTCATTAAGGCTGAGAAAGAGGTAAAACTTCAAACAAGAAGACAGATCTGCCATTCCCTGATTGGTTTTCAGAAGAGAGGGTTAATGTCTGGAGTTCTGAGTTCCTGACTCTAGCAACAGTTCTCTAAGGCCCTGTTTCTTGACCAAAATTGCTGAAATGAGTCTCCTGTTAGCCTGCAGGCACAGCAGGACCCAATTAACTTCTTCAAAGATGCTGAAGTCTTCCAGGAACACCAGCCACATTTTTTAAAAGGTGAAAAAGAATTTACACTGAAAATAACTCTCCATTCTCCAGGAGGCAAGTGACCCCTGAACCTTCCCCATCAAGCATGTTTATGTTATTAGTTCATTTTCAAGGAATCATTATCCCACCAGTGTAAGTCAGTGCAAATCTCTTCCCTGAAGAAGGAGCTTACTAACTTCTCCACATCCGTTTGTACCTCACACACCTACCTCATAACCCTACTTAAGGTTCTACTTAAAAACCATCCAAAATGTGTGACTCTGGTCCCTGGGCTACTAGGTCTAGAAGAACAGGAGAGACTGACACCTCTATTAAACTCAATTCCAAAGACTAAACAGGAAAGTCAAATTTCCGATCTGTTTTAACTACAAGCCTGCTAAAAACACAAGATGTGGATTGTTCGTCCCCAAGATAACTACCATAGAAAAAAAAGTTTCATCTCAACTGCTTTGCTGGGAGAATTGTGAGGCTGTCCCATTTCTTCACAAAATGAACAGTGTTGCCATACTGAAAGTTAATTTTGGAATGCAGAACTCTGTTGGCAAGAATGCTATCCTAGATATATAGTGAATCTTGACCTGGGTGCTTTCCCAGTTTTTTTCATGGCTCACAAAGAATACAGGATATGATAATGTCTCCATGACATGCTGGGATAAGTGGAGGCAGTTGCTGGGGCTTCAGCAAGCCCAACCATTGCCCAGCTGCACTCATGGCTGAGTGTACCCATATCTAGACCCAGCCTCACTCATGGGCCATGGCAAGCAGTAGAGAACTCTAACCAGGAAAACAGAACAAGTAAGGGGGGAATGTATGGCAAATTTACCTTCCAACCCAGTCCACTGCTATTCCATCTGGCTGCATTACATATTTCAGTTTCAGGTCAACTTCCTGCACAAGATTATTGTGGCCGGATTCAAAGTTGGGGATGTAGGCACGTTTGATAGCACCAAACCTAGAGCCCTCCCCTCGCACGGTGTAATATACAACACCTACAGAGGAAGACACACAGGTCAGTTTCATATCAAGAGCATCAAGTAATGGAAGAACTGGAGTCTAATCAAGTGAAGCAGTGTTCATTTATTGACATCTCCATCTCCCTCCTCACTATTGTTATAATATGAATAATTCAATAACATCTGTATAATCAAACCTTAAAACCCATCAAACTTGAGCTATGAGCTACAAATGCTTCAACTGAGAACTTAGTGAGATTTAGTCATCTCTATTTAAAAGTGATTCATTTAAACGTATTTCAACAAGGTGCTTATTTACTTTTATTAGGATCAAGTTCTAGTTTCCAAAACAGAATGTATAGAGATAAACCAGGGCAGGCTGTTGATAATTTGAAAGTATACTCAAGATCAGAGGCAGTAAAGAAGCCATGTAAACGAGAAGTCCTATTTTATGTACAGACAAAAGGATGGTGGACAGCAGGCATGTTAAAAGCATAGGAAGACTGTGACTGTACAGGCATGCACTGGACACCCACTGCTTTCCTAGGTATGCACCATTCTTGAAAAGTGTATTGTATTGCATGAATATGTATGAAAATACAACAATAATAAATCCTATATTGACATAGTTATTAATAGTTTTCAAAGCCTTTCATCTCATTCAATCTTCAAAACAACTCTCAGAGGTAGGCAGGCAGAACAAGATTACTACTTTGATTTTGTAGATAAAAAATTGAGATTCAGAGAATCGTTACAATTATTTAGGATCATAAAGCTAGTAGATAGGGAGACTGGCATAAAAGATAAGTTTACAGGCATAGAAGACAAGTTTTCTGACTCCTACCCTACTATCATCTCCCCCAACACCAGATAGAGCCATGAGAGATTCAACAATAAGCATTATTCATCTTTTTCCTTCATTCAACTAAATGTTTTGATTACCTACCACGTAGAGTGTACTAGATGTTGGGTCAGATGCTAGGCATTTAGAGATAAGTTAGATTCAGTCTTTGTCCCCAGAAAGCAGATGTATAGAGGATAGAAAGATATTATGTGGTCAACTAGCTATATAACTTAGAGTAACATGTGCCATAAAATGACATAGATTCATGGTGAGCAATCACAGAACTCTGCCAGGAGGAGTGATAGACTCTGCCAGGAGGAGTGATAGAAGTTGTCACAGAGGTGGTGACATTAAACTGGGTCTTTGAGGTCTGGGTAGAAATTTTCAAGGTGTACAATGGTAGGAGGGAACAAGATCTGCAGTATCAAGGACAAGGAAATTTCAAAATACAAGGAGATGTGAGATGGTTCAGAAAGGATAAACCCCAGTGATGAGAAGAGTTTTGGAAAGAAATCAGGAAAGATTGGCTGGGATTCATGGCCACACTAAGTCATCAGGAGCATGCTGGGTTGGAAGAGTATCCTCTTCCACTAATGCAACAAAATTCACTCATTAAACAATAAATTCTTTAAAAGTCAACACCTTAAAATTCTATAAAGTCACTTAATATCAGTGAAAGATGCCAAAGTTTATACTCACTGAGGCCTATGTCCTCGGGATCCCAATCATAATCAACAGCTTGGATATATTCCTCATCTTGAAGATACTCTGAGAACCTCTCAGATGAGAGATTATATTTTCGAATTCGGACATTGTCAGGCAGTAGCAACAAAGGAGAGCTACCTGTAAACAAACAAAGGGCTACTTTATCTGTTTGAATTATACTTTCCTTAAAGTATGATATAAAATGCACAGTATGTACCTGCCCCTTTTTTAAAGAACATCAGTTTCTATAGGAATCTGACTATCTCTGTTAATCAATAAAGTTGACTATCCAACTGGGTTACAAAATCCATGAGTTGACATTCTCATCTCCACTTCAAGTGGAACGCTAATATGTCTCTTAGGGACATTATCAGTTCTTTATTCTTTGTACTCAGTGGTAGTTTGGAACAAAGCTAGACTGAGAACCCTACGTAGAGTCCTCATTTTCACTGAATTGTTTTTATTTACTGACATCAAAACAGACAAGACTGCAGACATTCTATCTCACAAAAGAAATACTTTTATAATCTTACCAAAAGTTTACCAGAAAAGTCTCATTCCTTATGCTTTCCTGACAGATTTTATGATTCTTTTTAGCAGGTAATCAGCTCTATGACCCAATTTAGCTCCTAGTTAATGAAAAAATAAACCTGACTTGTCCTTGATTTAATTTTTTTTAACCTAAAGCAGCTACTTAATGGTGACTCATCCCAAGATGCACTGTCTAGAATTTCTTAAGTTTAATTTACTTGCATAATGTCAATTGAATCCAATTTAAGTAACTTTTAGAAGTTCATTTTATGTATTTCCTCTATCTTGACATTATGTTTTATATGAATATTCCAATTTGTTTCAGTCATGTCCTTAGTTAAAAGATTTAAACATTTAAAAATTTGCTGCTTAATTACCAGACCAACTGTTCAAATGCTTTCATTCTGGTTTTCATTCACTGTCAAGAGTGTTTTGAGGGTAAAATATTAAAGTATGCTAGTCAAATGTATGCTTTAAAAGCTCAATTTGTATGAAGAAATTGAACAGCCATTTTGGCCATTTACTCTTAATTTACAAAATAAAGTGCTATTTTCTTAACAAGTTCCTGAAACTCTAGTACAAACTTCAAATTCAAAATAAAGACCCATGCCTCTTAGCTAGGACATGATGATTTAGATCAGGCCTCTGGAATTTGGAGTATAATACTTCTGACTTACATTCTTTCTCTGTTTTTATCAGGCCCGATTGTCAGATACTGGTATCAACTTAAAATGTAAAACTCATGATTGAAGTTATGACTGTGCCAGACTCCTTTTTGCCTGTGATCAGTAGTCCATGAACAATACAAAAGGGGTATGTCAGCAGAGTGTCCTTGATTTGCCCCAGTTCATGAGCCTTCTTGGACTATTGGGACTCAAATCTTATTCTCAGTGGAGTGGTAGCTAGAGGGCCTTGTTACTTTCCTTCTATTGATGACCGTCCCACAGGCAAGATTTTGTTGTTGTTTCAGCCTTAAGAAAGATGACATCTTGTCCACTTTTTGAAGTTTTTATCAAGGTGGACAAGAGGCTAAATCCATTATAAGTAACACCTGGCTCTTGTTTGAACTGATGCGTATTTGTTGGGGGATGTAGCTATTGTTTTAAGCTGGCAGGGGAGGAGAGCAAAGGAGTGACTTAAGAGGTGTTAGAAGAGAAGCAGCTGGCAAGTTAAAAACAAAAAAAGAAAAGAAAAACTCTGAGAATCTAAAGTTTCTTTCCTCGTATAGTGTACTCAGCAGTATTTATTTCCCCCAAAAGTCAATTAATCCTGACATGAACTCATCATACCCTCAGCGGCACATCGTTTTCCAGGGTGGTCACTCATAGACGTGAAGCCATCAGCACAGACACACTCATAACTTCCTTTGGTATTTCTGCAGTGCTGGGGACAAGTCCCAAATTGCTCACACTCATTGATATCTGTAGGCAAAATAAAACCAAATATGCAACATCTGCTCCCATCCATTCCTTAGAGACCTTGCTTCTGTTTAAATCCATATTCACTAGCAATGAGGACTGAGAAGGATACAGATGAAAACAAGCAATGATACAAACATTTGTGAAACACTAAGTTTCAGATACTGTTTCACATGCTTTCCAAATATTTTCCTTGTTTAATCTTGCCAAAAGACTTTAAGAAGTATGGATGATTAAGCCTACAGTCCCAAAGCTGATAAGCAATGGAGACAGGATTTAAACTCTATGACTCTGCAATAGCAGAGCACATTTTCCCTTTCAGAAGGCATATGTTGTGTTGTATTGTTCAGTGTCCCTTCACTTCTGCTAACTAGCTTCAGGAACAGGAGTCATTGATTTGGTTTTTCAATAGAGTTCTTAAGCTTCAGGTCCAAAAGGAGCTCTTACAATCTTCTGACTATGACATATCATGAATTAGAAACAGTAAATTAAAATACTAAAAGGCATCTAAAATCACAGTCATCACTCACCATCTTGATAAGCTATCTTCTGACTCCATACCTTACAACTCATCTATGTCTGGCATAAGTAGGTGTGTATAAATATGTGCTGGTTGTTTGACTTACAATGAAGAAATAAGCCTAGTTTGTTTTTTAAAAAAACTTTGATTTCACACAGTGGTGCAATAAACAGCCATCATCACCAAGGCCTTCATCATTCATATCAATTCCACAGACTCTACTGAGCACAGAGTATCTGACAAGCACTTAGGTAGGCACTGGTCAGATAGCATGCATACAGGCGGGGGAAAGCAATTCTTCAGTAGTTCAATGACCTAGAACCACGAAACCATGGGTATGGTACCATTAAGGGAATTAAGTAGTGATTTATTTAATAAAGGGGAGTGGTGGAGAACCTTAAATGTAAAGTTCACCTAAACAGGAATTGGAAAAAATATACTCTACCTAGACAGGAGGTTCTGTCAAAAACATTGGTTTCGAACCCAGCTGTACAGGAGCAGATAAATCCTCCTTCATTTAATTGGGTACAGTTTTGCTCGCATATATTTTCAGCACATGTTCTTTCTTTTCCTTTATCTGAGAAACAAAATCCCAGCATTACAAACCAGATCAGCCACAAATAACAGTCAAGTGGTGTATCAAAAGGAGCATCTACTAGTAACCAACTGTAGGACATCTTGAGATGACCCCTTTCCATAAGACTTTGAGAGGACAGAGGGCACTGGGGGAGTCTGGATTCCTATTTCTGATTGTGGCCTGAATACCGTTTAGATAAATGCATATAATGTTAAAACCCTGAGGCAATTTTCACATTATATGCAGCACTCCCAGGCTCATCCTCAGAGCATTCAATTTTGGACTCCAGAACTATGAAGCCTGACACTCCATAGCTGTTACCACCTGCTCTACTATCTTTAATCCTACTGCATATAGATAGATTGACAGATAGAGATAGATGATAGATCGATAGAGAGATAGATAATAGAAAGAAAGAAAGAAAGAAAAGAAAGAAAGAAAGAAAAAGAAAGAAAGAAAGAAAAGAAAGAAAGAAAGAAAGAAAGAAAGAAAGAAAGAAAGAAAGAAAGAAAGAAAGAAAGAGAAAGAAAGACAGACAGGGAGGCCGAGACGGGCGGATCACGAGGTCAGGAGATCGAGACCATCCTGTCTAACCCGGTGAAACCCCGTCTCTACTAAAAAATACAAAATCCAGCCGGCGCTGTATGCCTGTAGTCCCAGCTACTCGGGAGGCTGAGGCAGGAGAATGGCGTAAACCCGGGAGGCGGAGCTTGCAGTGAGCTGAGATCCGGCCACTGCACTCCAGCCTGGGCGACAGAGCGAGACTCCGTCTCAAAAAAAAAAAAAAAAAAGACCGACAGACAGACAGACATAGATACATATAGATTAGAACAAAATTACAAATAGGAGGAAATTATAAAATTTTAAGAAGACTATAATTTGCCTAACATTGACCAATTGATTATATATGTATATACACACACCCACACACAAATATATATGTGTATATCAAGTGTTGACCAAGACGCAGTAAAATACATAGAGTTCTAAGTCATACAACTGCTCTTAGAGCCATAAATTAGTACACAAGGAAAGAAATTTTGTACTATGTATGTATGCATCAATGCCTTTAAAAATAGTCATACTCTTTTGCCCAGTTATTCCATGTTAATGAATTTTCCCTTGAAAAGGAATAAAATATGCAGTATAATTTATGTTTAAGGATTATAATAATATTTATAATAAGAACATTTGAAAACAACTTGAATGTATGTTCAGTGATAGGGAATAAATTATTTTATAGTATACTTTAAATTAAGACATTACTGATGCACCATTACTTTATGTAACACTAAAATAGAATATGTCTGGAACTTACACTGACATGTTATTAATTGTAAGATATATATCTTGGTTTCAAAGATGTTAAAATATAAAAAAATACATCTTAGAAGCAATAAGTTATGATTATCTACATGATGAATTGCTATGTGATTATCAAAATTTATAGTTTCAAATGATACTTTGACATGGGAAATATCTATAATAAATTGAAAAAAAGACCGAAAAACTCCATTTAGTATACAATATTTCTTAATTTTTAAAAATACTAAGAAATATTTCTTACATATACAAGTGCAAAAAAAAGATAGCAAAAGTACACAAACTTTAAAGGTTAGTTCTCTTTTCGTGATGGGATTCAAATGCTTTTTACTTTTGATTATTATTGAACTTTCACAGTAAAAAAAAAACCAAAAAAACAAAAAAACTCATAGTTTATTTTTGTCGAGCCCATATAAATGATCCTTGTTATTCTGATCCAGATGTTCCAGGACGGACTTTTAACAGCTCACACTCCACCCTAACACTTCATTGTTCATCATTGCCCCAAGAGCTTGTCTCTACCAATATCTATCCAAGCCGTCTGGCTTTCATCCTTGTCATTCTTATCAGTTTGCTTCTTTTATCCTCCATCTATCCCCAAACCTAGGTCTTACAGAAAAACTGGTGAAGATGAACATAGATAGTAAGTGATAATGGGGGAAAGAGAGGCAGTGGTTATCTCCATTAAAGATTTAAGCTTCATCTACCTCTCAAATAAAAAGTCTCCTGGTCATAGGCTTCTGAGTATTTTTGACAAAGAGATTGTGGTATCTCCTGGTTCAATTCTTTCAAATAAAAATCGATTTATATCTATCTGTCTTCTATAGTATGCAATGAAGTGAACTTAATCACTCTCAGAGTCCTTTAGAGTAAATGACCATATCAGTATATGTGGTCTGAATAGATTAAAAACACTGAGTTTCAAAAAGAAAAATAACCAAAGTAAAGTACAATGAAATTCAATGGAATGCTGCCCTTGGAGTGCAGACTTCAAAACTGTACACATGAAAGTCTTGTAATAAAGATCCTAGCCTTTATTATAGGAGCTCCTAACAACTATACATTGCTAAAACATCTATTTAGATTTTCTATTTTTCCATGAGCCATTTTCAGAGTTTTGTGTCTTTCTAAGAATTTGTTCACTTCATGTAAGTTGTTTAATTTATCACCATAAAATTTGTCATAGTATTTCCTTACTTTTACATTTCTGTGAGGTTAGCAGGGATATCCCCTCTACATTGCTAAATGAATCTGACTTATGTTTATTAACTTGGATATCATGGAGCCAGTCACATAACCTCCATGGGTCTCCCATGCATCACTAGACTTTGTAATTTCCCCCCAGTTCTGAAATCTATAAAGGGATTAGGGGTCCCAGGAGTCAAGAATTTCTGGAGCAAGTGATCCACTGAATGAGTCATGCTTTTGTGAAGCAAGAGTCCTTAACAAGATCAGAAACCACACGACACTGTAGGATTCTTCCTAAAATGTGACGGCTTTCTTATCATTGTTTTCATTTGAAAATGATCACCATTTTAACCCATATAACTGATTTCCCCAAACCCAAACATATGGCACTCTATTTATAAAAGAAATACCCTACTTTCCATTTTATGAAGAAGAAATAAGAACTACCAGAGAAACAGCAAGTCAATCTATCTTTATGACCACATAAATAACATTTGCAACCTGAGGTTAACTTCTTTCCTTTATACCTGATTGGTGCTAGAAAAAATGCTAATGTATTTTCATCCCCAAAAATTTGCCAAGAGAGTAGATTTTAGGTGCTCTTACTACAAAAATATTTTTTTAAAGATAACTATGTGAGACAACAGATATGTTAATTTGCTTGACTATAGCACGTCACTATATATAAGTATATCAAAACGTCATGTTGTACACCTTCAATTTTAAAAAATAGAACAATGTGTCTCATACACTTTAGTGATGCTTTTGGAGAAGAAGAAGAGGAAGGAGGAGGAGAAGACAGAAGAAGAAGAAGGAGAAGAGGAGGAAGGAGAGAAAGAAGGAGAAAAAAAGAAAGGCAAATAAATTAACAGCACCCAAGAACTAGTATTTTAAAAGAGAATTCTATGCCTCAAATTATTAGTCCAGAGAAATAAGACTGAATTCCATATCACATATCCACTTAATATCTGAAAAGAGAAGCTGCTTCCATACCTGAATTAATGTTTGTGCTACTTATTTCGTTTAAAACAAAAAAACCTGCTACTAATTAAATGCCATTTGAAAAGAAAGTACTGTAGTCTATTTTAAGCCTTTTAACTGGCACAGGCAACTGAAAGAGAAACCAGTGCTTGACTATTGGACCCAAGTCCAACTTGGAAGTACTCCAAACTCCTGGAACTGCTCACCCATCAGTCTCTGGGAGTTAGAACCCAAACCTGCCATTCAGTTTTGTGAATTCTACCATGTTCAGCTTTTAAAATATTTAATCAAGTCACTTAAGTCTGTCAATAACTCCAAGTCCCACAGAAAACGTATGTGAAATAAATGGCAAGCCAACTCAATGTGGCTGGTTATTCACACCCCTTTGTAACTCATGCAGGAGAAAAACTGATAGAAAATCCTTTGGATGCCTCAGAAAAAAATCAGTTAGAGCCCAAGAAGTTGAAAGCACATGGAGCTCACTAGGATGACTAAGCCACAGGCTCCTAGAGTTTGAAGAACGGCCTCCTTCGTCCTGTGAGGAAACCAAAGACCAGAGAGGTCAGTATGTGCCCAAAGTGGTACCGCTAGTGGCAGAGGTCCAGAGGCCAGCCCTCCTAACCTGGACTCACATGACTGCTCCAATTCTGCCTCTGCCATTCTGTGTGACCTCAAGCAAGTTACTTAAGCTCTCTGAGCTCTATTACACAGACAATAAAAGCAACTCAATGGGGCTAACTTGAGTAACACATTAAGTAACATATGTGAAAGCACTATGTGAGTCATAAATGGACTACAAAGGTGTGACTTAGTAACATGGCATTCTAACATTTCCATCAAAACATTGAGCTAGAATTGTTCCTTGGTTATGTTCATCATCCTTTTCCTACGCAAAGTGCTTCCTCTACTTTCTATCTGTTTGTTTGTTCATTTGTTTTGAGACAAGGTCTTGCTTTATTGCCCAGGCTGGAGTACAGTGGCACAATCACAGCTCACTACAGCCCCTGCCTGCACTCAAGCCATCCTTCCACCTTATCCTCTCGAGTATCTGGTACTAGAGGTGCACACCATTACACCCAGCAAATTTTTGTGTATTTTGTTAAGACGGAGTTTCATCACACTGCCCAGGCTGTTCTTGAACTCCTGGGCTCAAGTGATCTGTCTGCCTCGGCCTCCCAAAGTATTGAGGTTACAGGCATGAGCCACTGCACCCAGCCACTCCCTCAACTTTAAAAATAAAAATAAATGTCCCTTCCCAGGTCCCCTGTGGCATTCCCTTCTTGCTCAAACACCCTCAGAAACTTTTTTAAGTACCAAGGATACTGCATTTGGCTTAAGATTTTTTTACTTACTGCAACCCAGTTCATCAGACCAATCACCACAGTCATCAGCATCATCACACACATTGTCGTTTGGAATGCAATGTCCATTGCCACACTTATATTCATATTCCGTACAAGGTTTAGGGGTTGGTTTTCTACCTGTATGTAAGAACAAATTAAAATCAAAACTTTTTCTTTTGTGAAGCAAGATACTTCCTTCTATGACAGAGGCAGTTTGTACTTACCAAATAAACAAGTGCTTCCCTACATTTCCCAGTCTCCCTTGCAGGTGGGTTAGGACCATGTGACCAGTTCTAGCCAATGTACTGTCAGTTGGAGGTGCCGTGTGTCACTACTGGGCTGAAGCAATGAAAAGCACACGTGCCTTCTCCATGTCTCCTGTGCTACTGCAACAACCTTGGAAGCCATGTGTTCTAGGCAGCACAGCTGCAAGATGCAGGGAGGACTTTGACACTACCGCAACCTTCAAATTTGTATTCCTGTTATTATTATTATTGGCAGAGATGAATCTGTGGTTATAGCATTAATTTATTTGAGGCATAGCACAAAAGGATGAAAGCCCAGAAATAAAATATTTTTTAAAAATTTGAGCAGATTTCCCCCTTCCCCAAAATCTCTTTCCATTTCCCCTACTAAAAATGCCATTTAAAAAAAAATGGAGGAAGATATTTGTAGCACATGGTCAAATCCCAGAATCCATAAACTTTTATTCTTTTCCAGGAGCAGGATTTTAGTCTGGGAAAAATCCAGCCACCACAGGAAGCAAACTGCAACATTTCAATGGCTTAAAATGGCAAAGGTTCATTTCTCACTCATGTAAAGTTTAATGACAGCCTAGAAACCCTCCTCCATCCTATAATTATGCCATCAGGAACACATTCAAGGTTGCCAAGGCAGGAGAAGATCAACATGGTGGAAGCACACAGCTTCTTAACTTCCTGAGCCTGGAAATGACAGATATCCTCCTGCTCATGGTCCATTGGTCAGAACCAGTCACATGGCCCCGCTCTAACTGTAAGGGAGACTGGAAAAAGGAAGAATGTGCATTCTCATACAATTTACCCTTGTGTCACTAAATACTCCTTTATGATTTTCTTCTCATACGTGGAACACCCTTAACCCCTTCCCAAGGAACATAGCTTAGTCCATTCAGAAACTGAAATCCAGGACCTCTGGGTAATGGGCAGTAGCCACTCAATCAGTTCCAGATGTGGTTCCTCTTGGTTGGGAGACCCATAAACTAATAAACAATCGGTGCCATCTGTGCCTGATAGGTAGCGGTGGAACAGGGGCAACGCAATAGAAATAAACACTCCCATGGGAAAGAAAGAATTAGAGTCGTGGCAGTCACCAACCTATAGCAATTCTGAAGTCCCACTAGGCTAGGATGACCCATGTTGGCACAGGACAGTCCTGATTCATGTCTGCTGCCCCAGTGGAATTATGAATAGCACCACCTTCACTTTCAGAAGCACACTGGCTTGGAAAGGAGAGTAAATCACATAGTCACTCTGGGCAGACATTGTAAAGGTCCCTTCTTTGGGGAGTGGAGGGTATTTATTGATTAGCTCATGCCTCTGCTCTGGCAGGAGCTCCTGTGTCAAAATGTCTCTCATTGCTTCTGACTCTACCCTTTGAGAGTTTTTCCTTGTCTATTTTCCTCTTCAAATGGAGAGGGAAAGGGAAATATGCTCCCATTAGGACCCACACAGCTTTCTCACCCCACTTCTTGCTTATAGAAGGCCGGGAGCCCAATAGTTTTTTGTTTTGTTTTGTTTTTGTTTTGTTTTTCTTTCAAGTCTCAAACAGTCATAGCATTTTGGTTTATTTGGTTACATCTTGCTCTCAGAAACCTACCAGGCATTTGATCTGTTTGCTTCTAGCCTGTTCTAAAAGTTAGTAACCTGACCTAGTGCTCTTTTTGAGCCATAGTTCTCGAATCTGCTTTTTTCTTTGCTTTCTTTCCCTCATATAATTCTGTCTGAACTTATTGTCACTTACATCCAATCCATGTAGAAAAACAGATGGGCAGTCATTTTATCCAATGAGGAGGTGTTATTGGGCCTTCGTGTCTCAAAGCCTTTTAAACTTCAGACTTTTACTGTTTGGGATGTAGATACAGTTGGCTTTTCTCACACAGCAAATATCTGGGCTTTATTTTATTTCTGCTTATAAGTTAACCAGTTCTTCCCTTAGCTTCTCTCTTTCTTATACTATCTTGCCAAACTCAGGAATGGCAATCAATGCACATTACTAACATTCTATCTTCTAACCTCACTCCATGATTGACAGGTTCAGTAAGCATGTGATCTGCCTTCCAGTTTTTCTGAGGTGACAGCTTTATCAAATGCTTTGACTTTGCATAACATGATCTCTATCTTTCCTGCTTCCACCATCAGTGTCCTTGTTGCTTGCCTCCTGACTGTTAACCCAATGCCAAATATTTTATGTTTTTGATGTGGAAGTACTCTACTTCCCTCATCACTCTATGTTATTCGGAGCAATTCATACTAGCTGTTGCAACCAACAGATCCTAAAGTCTCAGGGGTGCAACATAATGAAGCCTTATTGAGCACTCATATAAAGGCCAACGCTGGTTCCACAGCCCGCCTGCATCTTGCAGCTGTGCTGCCTGGAACACATGGCTTCCAAGGTTGTTGCAGTAGCACAGGAGACATGGAGAAGGCACGTGCGCTTCTCATTGCTTCAGCCCAGTAGTGACACATGGCACCTCCAACTGACAGTACATTGGCTAGAACTGGTCACATGGTCCTAACCCACCTGCAAGGGAGACTGGGAAATGTAGGGAAGCACTTGTTTATTTGGTAAGCACAAACTGTCTCTGTCATAGAAGGAAGTATCTTGCTGGAAGTAAGCATTCTGTGGCAAAGCATTCTAATACCACATCAATACAAGAAATAGAAAGTGGAAAAATTAGGAATTTATCTTAATTTTCCCAGGTAATGTCTTTTTGGGGAAAAAAAAATAACTGGAGTCAGGGAAATGATTTTCCTCACTGACTTTTTTTCTAGGCAAATTAAATTGCCCAGAAAATTGGTCAACTTTCTCCTTCAATGGATAGATTTTAAAACATTTTGAAAGTGCAGAGAAAGCACAGACATTTCAATGCCTGAAATGTTAAATGCAGCCAGTTTGAAACTTCTATCTTAAACTAATCTATCACTTTTCTCTTCTGGGAAATGAATTTTCATTTTCAACAAGGATATTAGATAAGCTCTGTTAACACCAGAGCTGCCTTGCTTCACATGATCTCTGCAGCTGGGCACCTGCCTAGATTAGCAATTAGCAACTCCTGAAGGCTGAAGAATGATCAAATCTTATATCTGAAAAAATAAACTATTAACTTGTGAGGTGTGGCTCAACCAGTATTTAGTGTTTGTTCTCAGTTTCTTATGAGAAAAGAGGAGGGGAAGGCTTATTAAATGTTTAAACAAAGACTGAAAAATGAATGGATTTGCCAGCATTGTGCTCAAACGAGACAGGAAGAACAGGCAGGGTTACATGTAAGCAATGCATGTGTTCGTATGGTCTTGTAAACAATTATGTCAGCAGAGATCTGCAATCATGGGCACAACTCTATAAAACAAACTGAAATCCCAGAGGTACATTTTACAAACTGCAGACCACCTGGGGTCCTTCCTTTTTCCTTCTCCCTTTTGACTTTTGCTTACAGTGCTCCTCTGTCTCATCAGTTCCATCTCCACAGTCATCCACACCGTTGCACACCTCATGACCATAAATGCAACGATTGTTGTCACACCGGAAACGGTTTGGTGAATTACAGGGAACATTCACTGACAGGAAAGATGGAAAAATGAAATTACAAGTTAACAGTAGAATTTAAGTGTTAATATCTAAAATACTCCAGTACCAGCACCAGGCTTGCTTCATTCATGCACTCATTTACTCATTTGATTAATCAATCAGCAGATACACTATATATCCAATACACGCCAAGGTACTGTGCTAGGCACTAGATATGATGGGAAACAAGAAAGACACAGTCCTTGTCCTCATGGAACTTTCATTCTAGTAGAGAAACAGACTTTTCAAATTAACCATTCAATTACAACTACGAAACATCTACTGGGGTGATCTGACATAAGTTAGGGAGAGGAAGGCTTAGAAGAAACTTCCCATAGATTCTGAGTCAGGGAGGAGCATGGCCGGTCTCTGGACCTGAATAAAGGCCTCTGTTGCTGCAGCATGGAGTGTGGAGCACAATGGTGGCTGTGAGGCTGGACAGGCTGGCAGTACATGGGCTCTTATCCTAATAGCCAGGAAGTCATTTGTTTGATCCTTCTGATGGCAGTTGTCATACAGTGTCTAGAGCATGAGTCTTTTACTGAAGCTTTAAATTGTGTTGGATTTTCCTTCCTGAATTCCTTCACATCTTACATTTAAAATCGATATCTCACGATCAAACCCTGACACACTTGCTGTCCAGAGTGAGACCTCTAGGTGCTGCCTGTACAGCTGTGAGGTACTCAAGGGTAGTCCCCAGGTCCCCTACTTGTTTGGTACAGGGAACATGGTTCACTATACATGTACCATAAATTCAGCGAATTCAACATACATGTGGTCTTCACATGTGATCTTCCACATGGAGGATTTGGGCTGTCTGATTTTCCTTCTGCCATTGTATCACACACAGGGATCAAGAGGAGAGGCTTGTAGTAAGATTGATTGAGGGGAAAAGGTCAGATCTAAGGGCTGGTTCTTGGAAGTATTGTTATTAGAACTATTGCAATAATTATTTGCTGTGAAAGGCAAGTTCAATGTTATAAAACAGTGTTGGAAATTGTTTAAGGTAGCTGTGTCCCTGACTCTCCAAAGTTTATTTTTTACTAGCTATGGGCACTTTACCTTATGGAGAGAAGAGATTTCCGAAGGACTTTTTTGAAAGTTAAACATGTCTAAGATATGTCTCAAGACTCATGAAGTTCAAAGCAAAACAAGGTTAGTTCCTAAGAAGTAAAGAAAAATGTTGGGATGCAACTGTGAAATATAATGAACACTAATTAAAGTTTTCTGAGGAGAAACAAAATACTAAGACATACCATTTTCACAAGTCAAATCTCTGGGCTAAAAATGAGTAGTGATGAAGCTGGGAAAGGGGATGGAAGATGCAATGTGAACTTCCAACAGGAGTGCTTCTCAAGGTCTTGTCTCCGAGGTTTAGGGCTTTTACTTACACAAAATCCTGACACTTTAGTTTGCATCAGAATCATTTGAGGGGACTGTTAATGTATAGATTGCTTGGCCCTTAATTTTCTCACAAAATTAAGGCCATCTTGGGGAAAGAGCTTAAAAAGCAGAGTCTTTGAGTTAACGTCTGTCTTTCCTCTACTTCTCTTGGGCTTGATTTTTTATTTCTATTTGGATAGGGTGCATCCCATGAATTTGCATTTCTAACATGTTCCCAAATGGCACTGACATTCCTAGTCCAGGGAAGACACTTTTGAGAACTATTACCCTAGAGTTTCTCCAGTGACTCCAAGCATGTAGCAAAATGACTGAAACAAACTCTATTTCCATTCACTTCATTAAAATCAGTAGTTCTCAACCAGGGGACTAAACTAAAAAGCTAAGAAGCTTTTTAAAAATACATATGTGCAGGCTTCATTCTTGGAGATTCGCTTCATCAGGTCTAAGCCTAGGGTGAGGCCAGGGCATGTGATTTTGAAATATCCCTCCTCCACTGCTACTGATATGTACCTGAATTGAGACTCACAAAAAAGCAGGGTTTAAAATGTACATATATATATATATATGTATGTGTGTGTATATATATATATACACACACACATATATGCGCATCAATCAGCAAGAGGGAATTAGATGGCCTTGACTTACCATGTTAAAAGGAAGTGACTGTAAAGATTAAGAAAGTCTTAGCATTTTCTAAAGGTGCTCCAGGAAGCTCTAGGGGTTTGGAGAGGTTACTTCCAGGGGCATCCAATGTAGGATACAGCAGGAGAGGTACAGCCCCCTCCCTACCCTTCCTCAGACTTCAACCACAACAGACCTGCCTTTATTTATGCACACTGGGTTTTTTCAAGCAACATTTCGTTTAAAGACATTGTTTTCTAAGACCATAAAATGTTTAAAAACATGGAGGTTTTCCCAACTTTCTCAGGTTACAGAGAGAATTGAAGCTGGAAGACCCAGTGAAATAAAACCAATGCTGATCCTGTGTCCAGTTCTAAACAATTGTACAACTGCTCTCCAGGCTCACATGCTACATGTAAGAAACACTGAGATTTGACAGACAACACCACTCCCATTCACTCCGTTTCTCTCCCTCTTACAGCACAGGTGAAGTTCTTCATCTGAACCATCGCCACAGTCGTCATCGCCATCACATTTCCAATACGGTGGGATACAAACATGGTTTTTGCATTCGAACATAGTAGCCTGGCAGTATGCACCGTCAGGAAAGCGTGTAGCTGCCATGGGGGAGAAGACATATTCAAATTATTATACAAATTGACTACTTTGGGAAAGCTTCCTGCTATTTCTCCTTTGGCTCTTGCCATTATAGCCTGCTCTTCTTTATTCATCAAGATGTATAGTGGCCTTGACCTGTCTGAAAGTCGAATGGACTATGTCTTAAGGGCAGTTGTCAGAGCTCAGTTTCCAATGGCATGAATCATCCATGGCATGGACAGCACTGGACTTAGTCTCTACAGGCAAATGTCAGGACTGGTTTTACCCACATACATTTATAAAGTCCTCTTTGGCAACCACATCATCAACAATAACTATCATGGATGGTTATCACGGATGATGGTTATTGTTGATGGATCGGCAATAATGATGTATCAACAGTTTGCATTTATTCAAATGAGCCATAAAGATTCAAATCTGAGTAATCATATTGACTTTCCAGTTTTTGTAGGGAAAAGAAAGAGAGATCAGACTGTTACTGTGTCTATGTAGAAAAGGAAGACATAATAAACTCCATTTTGATCTCTCTCAGTCTTCTCAGTCTCTTGTCCCACCTGATGAGAAATACCCAAAGGTGTGGAGGGGCTGGCCCCCTTCAAGTTTTAATCATTTTTATACCCCATCATGTGACTGAAAAAAATTTTAATGCCATAAATTCAAAATGTTCTAATACCCCACCCTTGTTCTTTAAACTAGTGTATTCATTGCTTGAATATTTTTTACCTGAAATGTTTTTTATCTAATTAATGATTTGTATAGTAGCTGATAATATATGAATACTTTGTTAGCACAAATTACTTAATATATTCTCCATTTAAAATAGCAAAGAAATGCACTTGAACGGCCATTGTGAAATATATGATTATGATGACTTAGAACTTAGGTGAACTGATCATTATCAGTGCATGCTGAAGAGACAATACCTATAGCCTTTTAAACTAAGAAGTGATAGCTGACTGATGTCTAAACTATCATATCCATACTCTCAGGTAAACAGTACTACATATGCGTCTAGGGACTTACGACAATCAGCTTCATCAGAGGCATCCAAACAGTCAGCGGTTCCATCACATTTCAATTCACTGGGTACGCAATGTCCACTTGTACACTGAAAATATTCAGGATGGCAGGTCCTCATCTCTGAAGAGAAAAGATTGTCATTCTGAGAAGGCCTTGTCATTTTCAGGCAGAGATTAGGTACCTGGAGTACAGTGGGTACTCCATCACATTCCTATCTACACCCTGTGACTGGCTCACAGCAAACCCACATCTTGTGGTTAGCAAATTAATACACTCTCAAAACTCACACTTTCCCCACTCAACATACAGAGATGGAAGTATCTAGCTCCCTTCTATTAAATAATCTCCAGCTCTTAAGCTTTTCCTCAGAAATCAGAATTCCCCAATTTTCAATGTTTTCTAATTTTCCTAAGACCCAACACCAAATCAGTAAAGAGCTATAAAAATTACTTTGGGTTTAGGATTCCTTTCTCAACGATCTGACCTCTACACAAGACAGTCATAGTAGTATGTGTATATTCCTTAAGGTGACTTTCCGTGGAATAGTAGCAAGATCAACGTCTTTGTTCACAAGGCTAATGCAGATTAAAATCTACTCCTAAGAAGGGTTGATATTAAAATTAAATTTTTAATTCCTTGCTATTTTCGTCTATTATGACTGATCTAGACTGCTATGAGTTAAGAATAATGCATAGAAAAACAGAGCAGAAGATACGGTGTTATGCTAAGGTTTATATATTACACATACACTAAAATCATTTTCCTCTAAAAGCGTTATAAACAGTAATGTGAAGTCCCTACACTGTCACAGTACAAAATTCTATGGTAAGCTTCTCAAATGACAGTTACCACAGTCCCGTTCATCTGAGTTGTCCCCACAGTCGTTGTAATGGTCACAGATCCATCGTGAGGGAATGCACTGCTGATTGACACATCGAAACTCGCTCTCCGTGCACTCCCGGGGTGCTGGAAAGGAAAGGCACCTGACCATGAGTGTGCACCAGGAATCACACACAGGAGACACCGTGTGAGCTGGCCAAAGTGCCCGGGTGCCCAGCGCCCTCCTGTGTCCCAAGCCCCAAAGGTGTGCTTGGGCAAATTATTCACCCTCCAAAACTAGACCTTTCACCTTAATTTTGAGTCTGTAAAGAATGGCCTTTATTAAGAAGTTTGTCCAAAGGTGATTTTTTGATCTCTCTTGCTTGCTCTCTCTTTTTTTTTTTTGAAACAGGGTCTTTCAACATTGCCCAGGCTGGCTTTGAACTCCTGGACTAAAGTAATCCTCCCAGCTCAGGCTCCTGCGTAACTGGGACTGCAGGTGTGTTCCACCATGCCCAACTTAATTTTATCTTAATTTTTTTTTATTTCATGAAACTCTAGATAACCTCTTATAGGATTCATCATGAACTTTTATTAATAAAAGACAAAATGCCAATTGGATTACCCTTTTGTATAAGTTTTTAGCTAATTGATATTTGCAGATGTAGTCAGCTTCCTAAATCTCTCATTGCCTATGGCAAGTAGTGATCACTTCTTTCTTCCAAAAGATAAATAACGTTAGAATGTATTTCATTAGTCAATTAGAAATTGATGCATATCATGAGTCAGTGATACACATTCTGGGCAGGGCTTCATTAAGCTTGTTTTCAGAACATACATTGAGTGTGTTCTGACCATCTAGTTTGATATGATCTCAGCCTCTTGACTTCGTTTCCTCAACCTCCCTATCCAATTTCTTGTAGTCAATACCTTCAACTGGGAGAAACTAAAACCTGTCCTGTTATTTAACTATTAGCCCTCCTAAAACAGTCAGCTATTCTAGGAAGTGTAATAATGCAAACACAAGTTCTCTCTCCTCTCCTGTGAAGGCCATTTTGGGGAAAGAGCTTAGGAAGCAGTGTCTCTGGGTTAGCACCTTTCCTCTCTCTACTTCTCTGGTCCTGGTTTTCTGTTTCTATTCTATTTATCTTTTTATATTTTTCCTTTATCATAAGTCACCACAACTTCTTTTGGAAAAAAAAAGTTGGGTGTGAATAAATTTGACACAGAAAAGATATACTTCGGTAAATACCTTCATCCAAAAGCTTGATTTGAAACACCTCAGAAGGAGAAGATGCTTATGTCTCTAGTGGAAGAGAAAGTAGAAATGTACTGACCAGCAGAAAGAAAGAGATCAGACAGCTTGATATCCTACCCATTGAGGATCAATGACATAGACAGTTGAATTATGGACAAAAAGCAAACATCACAGCTCTGGTGGCACATAAGGACCATAGGACTGTGAACACTCACCACAGTTTTCCTCATCTGAGTTATCTCCACAGTCATTTTGCCCATCACACTGCCAACGAAGAGGGATGCAGTGGTGATTTTTACAGCGGAAATCCCCCACAGGATGGCATGTCCTCTCCTCTGCAAAGCAGTCATTGCAAAGACTTCATAAACCATTGGCAGAGAAATGCACAAAGTAGTATTGGCTTCCTTGTGAGACAGCCTGAGAATTGTATTAGCACACTCTTGAAGCTCCCAAAGAGAGGAATGCCAGCAACATTCATGGTCAATATTCTGTCTTTTAGCTACCCTGAACCTATCCTACCACTTGAAACTCAATCCATTCCCTTTGGTAGGAACTGTGCAAAGAATGAAATGGTATGTGGTTTGTAATTTGCAACAAAGGCCTGGTATGGGAGGCTAAAATGATGCCATAATAAATAAATATTTTGATCATATTATCTTCAGTCAATTGGACTCAGTGTCCTTAAAAGAATTTAGTATCTTCCTTACTTCTCTTCCAACTAAACCCAACACACATATTCACAGATGCTTTGGTTTCAAGTTAGACTATGACTAATCTTGACAAATTCCATTAATTTATCTGACTTTCCCATGTTACCAGAGGGACTACAGATGTCCAATAGATAACGGGGAAAATCAGAGAGACATTCAGAATATGAAAATCCCCAAATAAGAAATATCCTAATTTGGAAATATCATTTTTAGAGATAGATACCAAGTATTTTCTGTAACCCCTTTCTACCAATTTCAACCAATTTATAAAATTAGAGAAACAATTTAAACTTGTCAAGTATGAGTAAGAATTCTACATCTGGAAGAAATTATGCAAGTTTCTAACATCTTAATAATGTCTTCCTCAATGACAGCATGATTTAAAATGCTATAAATTCAATACTCCCGGTAACCCTGCAAAATGCTACAAAATGTAACATGTCATTAGAAGAATCAACCATTTTTTTTAAAGAGGTAAACAAAGAAAAGATGACATGGGAAATACACTCTCATCTCTCATCTAATAAATGGCGCTTGACATGTGGACTTGTCCCTCCCTCCACTCCCCTGCAGCCCCTCCTACCACAGCCTTGCTCATCACTGTTGTCCCTGCAGTCGTCTACACCATTGCACACGGCCCACTTTGGGATGCAGCGGTAATTTGTTTTGCAGCTGAATTCTGTGAAGTTGTCACAGAGATGGGCAGAGCTCACTGAAAGGGGAGGAGGCATCAAAGTCAGAACTGAAGGTACAAGAAAGCACCTTTCCATTGTCACATTGAGGCTGTGGTACTAAGGAGTAACAATGACCATGTTACCAAGAAAACTGACTCTGGCAATGTGTGTCTGCTTTAGATGTGATCTGTTTACCATGAACAGAAAAATAGTTCCAAGTTTCTCACTATCTCAGCACCACTCATTTGTTTTACAGTATAACTGTGGGTGGGGTTGGGGAAGAACAGGGTTTGAAGTTAAAAACCTGGGTTGAAGTGTTAGGTCTGACACTAAACAGTAATGTGACCATCCACTTAATGTGAACCTTAGTTTCCTCATCTGTAAAATGGAACTGGTTCACACCCACCTTCCCTACCTCATAACATTTCTCTGTGGCCCAAGTGAGAAAGCAGTAGATATACAACATGTAAGTTCTTGGTATCGTATTCTGATTGGTTAGACATTCTATGTATCAAAAGGAGGTATTAGCCACTTGAGAAACAGCGTCTGGTTCCACCTGCAAGTCATACAGCTATACTCTGCCTTTCAGTGCCAGAGTTTGCAGGGAGTGCCAAGGCGGAGCATCCCATCGGGCTGAAAAAGAAAGCTCCATGTCCTCTCTCAGTCCCCATGGAAGTTTCCTCATGTCTCCCTGCTCTGGTCATGCCTTGGCCCTCCCGTAGGAACTCACTGCATTCTTCAATAGGCTCATCCGAGTGGTCTCCACAATCATTATCCACATCGCACTTCCAGGCCTGCGGGATGCAACGGCCATTAGCACACCGAAACTGGCCCGGCCGGCAGGTCCTGCTGGCACAGTGGGAACTGTCTTCATCTGAGTTATCCTCACAGTCGTTAAACGTGTCACACTGCCAGGATTCTGGGATGCAACGTTTGTTGGCGCACTGCCATTCATTGGAGTCACAGTGGTGATTCTCTGAGAGCAGGGACATTTGGTTATCAGCTTGGAAGGCATCAAGAATGAAAGCTCCTAACTGACATCAGTGAATCCTGGATAGCAGGATCATGATTTCTTTTTAGAGGACTTATTTCCTAATGTACTTATCAATCAGTGCTACTACATGGAGCACTTCTTTTGACTATTATTGTCTCCCAAATTCTTAAATATCTTTTTATTGCATAAAGACTTAAGAGATAAGAACTGAACGCCCTGACCTGTTAAGCATACCTTCCTCAGTCCCTATTCTCCTACTAGAAAATAGTCTTCAAACTTTGTGTTTGTTACTGTTATTGATGTGTTGTTTTTACTTTGGGGGAATTTTATTTTTTGCCTGTTTGATTATTTATTTATTTTTCTTGAGACCAGGTCTTGCTCTGTTACCCAGGCTTGAGTACAGTGGCACGATCTCTGTCACTGCAGCCTCGACCTCCCAGGATCAAGCTATTCTTCCACTGCAGCCTCCCAAGTAGTTGAGATTACAGGCACATGCCACCATGCCAGGCTAATTTTTTGTATTTTTTGTAGAGACAGGCTTTTGCCATGTTGCCTAGGCTGAAACTCCTGGGCTCAGGCGATTGACCTGCCTCAGCCTCCCAAACTGTTGGGATTACAGGCATGAGCTGCTGTGCTCACTTTTTTTTTTTTTTTTTTTTTTGCCTTTTAAATGGAAATGTAAATAAATATGACAACTGAGAGTCCCTGTTAAAAATGGGGGTGGAAACCTCTCATTTCCTCCTCAGTGTTAGCTCTCACAGGGGATTCAAAGCCTAGCACATGGTGAAGAGCCACCAGTAGAGACAACTGATTATCTACTTCAACCATTTGCCTTGTAAAAACCTTAAGATTTCTAAAAAAAAAAAAAAAAAAAAAAAAAAAAGAAAAAGGGTGGAGCCTGGGTTTCCTTCCAGGACTTTGAACTGGTTTTTAGTTCATGATATTCAGGAAATACCCACAGAATCATGATTGTATACAATTATACAATCAACATAGAAGTGGGGAAAAGAGGCATAAAGCAATTCAACACACCACAAAGAAGACGGTCTTCATCAGACCCATCAGGGCAATTTTGGTGAGCATTGCATAAAGTCTGTGGGCTGGTGCAGTTGCCGTCATTGCACTGGAATTGTCCTAGTCGGCAGAAGCGCTGCGGGCAAAGGGCCAGTTCATCAGAGCCATCTGAGCAGTCTTTCTGTCCATCACATTTCCACCAGATAGGAATGCACCTGCACAGAGAACATACAGCACTTTTTTAGCAAACCACCAGGGGCAACAGTTATCTGGAGAGAAGGAATCAACACTGAATTCCAAGAAATGACATGCATGAATTCTCTCGTGGCCCCAGAAGAGGATCAATTAAATCTCAGTTACAATGGTGTATTTTCAGAGAAAACATAACTTGGCAAGATAGAACAGGTTTCTTAAGATCCAAATACAAACTGAAAATGTGCTTTAAATATGATGAATAAATTCCGTCCACAAAAAATAATAAATAAACACAGAGTGTATGTTTTGAGCTGTGTTCTAGGAGCAGTGATTGGTTCAGATTGTTTGCCAGGGTGATATAAAAGTATTGTTTGGGAAGTTGGAGGGCAAAAGCAACTGCTGAGGGTCTTTCTCACAATAAATGTATGCTAGATTCTTAATCTCAGATATCTTATTTAATCACTACAATCGTCTACCGCTGCATCTTAGATGCTATGATCTGTATTAATGCCTCTCTCCATGCCACTCTCTAACTCAGGTCCCCTAGTCATCAATGGCCTGTGGACATTGTTAAGGAAATAATCTGTGGCCATGTTTCATAGCAAACACAAATGATCAAAAATGGATTTGAATGTGTAACCCTAGATCCCCTAGCATAGGCAGCTAAGGAGCTAGGCCGACATAGGCATGGAAAAGACAGTGAAATTCTATTACTTCTGGGGAATATTTTCCAGTATGTACTTATATACACTCTGGCTCCAACACTCAGGACAATTAAAAATGAGAAATATACGGTTTGCTTCCTTTCTATGAAAGTTTGTATATATATGCATAACAGTTTGGTTAGCAAGCTCCTTCTATTCATGGAAAGTATTATCTGAAGTGGGAGGCTGAGAGTCTTGCTGTGTTCCACATAAACCAAGTTAATTAACCAAAATCTTGTCTCATTAGAAAACTCCCATCCCTTGGAGCCTTGAAGGTCAATGTCTGTACAAGGGCTAGAGAGGCACGGAGGAGAGGGGAAAGAGAGCCTTACTTTTCATTGTTAGCGCACAAGAACTGGGTGCTGGAGCACATGGGCATGCAGTAGGTGCTGCCACTCAGCTGAAGGGTGCGGAAGTCATCTGGACACTCGCAAGTGAACCCTTTTCCTCCTGGTTTGATGAGGCAGAGATGAGAACAGCCACCATTGTTGGTACCACAGGGATTGCTCACTAGTGGAAAAGGAAGAAAATATATGTTCATTTGCTTAAAGAGAATATCAAGCACAGATTAGCTGATTACACATCTTGACATTAAACTTATCACCTCTTAGAGAATTTAAAAAAACCCAACTATCCTAGATGTATGATTTTCCCAAAAGTTCTTAAATAAAACGGATGATAGAGTTATACAAGCAACAATCATGTGCTTTAAGAAAGCTCATTTATGTGCTACCAGAAGTGCGCTATACCCACTGGTGTTTCTGACTAGAAAAGATGTGTTTCTCCAAGTCTTGGGACAGCAGGCAGTAAAATTAGCTTATATTCATTTGCCTAGACCTAGGTTAAAGTTTTAATTTCCAACAGATCCTTTATTCATTCCCGCATTCTAAGTATATAGGTAACAGAAGTTTGGCCAAAAATAACGTGGATGAATAAACTGAGCATCATCTTTACTAATTTTCCAGGTCACCACTTTGAGATGAATATTTACTTGAACTTCTAATAAAAATTATATGAAGAATATTAACTCCAGAAAGAAATAACTAAATTTCTTTATTTTGCTAATTCTCATTTTTCCTTAATTCCAAGTTTATTATATGTTTTAGCAAGACATCACAACAAAGCAGACCCACAAAAACCAGTCTATCCCCAAAATATACTCCAGACCTTTACTAGATTATCTCTAAATCATAAAGTTGCTTTAATTGCGTAAAAAGGGATATAAGTTTACAATCTGATAAAAACAAGTTCTCTTACTTAAAAAACACTAAAACGCACTGCTCTTGACATTATCTTCTAGAAGATAACCATAATATCTATTTTATACACAATATCATATGCATTTATTTAGTATTTAGTATTTAGGGCTGAAATGCCATATTTTTAATTCCTTTAAAATACTTCAGTCCTCCCATAGAAATAGAAAAAGTAAATATGGCAACATAATAACTGTTAAATCTTATCAAAAACAAAGGGAAAAAAAGATGATCTTGAAGAATTTAGCGAGTTTTAAGAAAAAGAAGAGTTCTAGGTAGTCTTTCCAGGGAAGAGGGATAAACTCTCAAGATACTTGCCTACTGTCAATTTTCAGCATATGCTTTGAAGAACACACTGACAAGTAACCACAAACTCTTTGTAAATCATAAAGTTCATGCTTAAAGACAATCATGACATGCACATAACCCAAGGCAACTATGCCAAACCCCTCAGTCACCTACTCACCAATGGGCTGCCTATATGGATGGTAAACATGGATGTCAAATGGTCTGTGTGTTGTGTTCACCAGTGTCTGTCTATTTGATCCATCGTATTTGTTTCCCTTTTCCACTGTCCTTGTATTCCAATCTGTCCAATAAATAGTGTCTTCAAAAATGGTAATAGCAAAGGGGTGAGGCAGTGTCCCATCATACACTGTGTGTCGACGGTGGCCCTCCAAATCAGAGTACCTGCAGCAGTAAGCAGAAACAGTTACGTGATGAAGGTAATCCCTCTCCTCTAATGTCTTGCAGGATAAACGAATTCACAAATCAACAAAATTCTACCTCCTAGAGATAACATAAGTTCAGATCCTCAAAACTCCTAGTCTTTAATTAAAACAAAAACTAAAATTAAAGGATTTATTTGAATTGAACAAAAGATGTAGAAGTGAAAAGGCAATGCTTAACAAAATAGGAATAGTGTCAGGAGTTTAAATAATCACTAATTCCTAACCACAGCTGCTTTTCTGCAGATGAAGCTGGTATAGCTATTGTAGGTTTACAGCCTCTTATGTTGATGTTCCTCATTAAGCACCCTTTTGATATCCTGGGGTGAACACCATTCTTGTTTCTTCCAACACCGTTGGAAGAAATCAGAAGACAGCAATATTGTACTGGAATTCTACCTTCTCATTAACATTCCGGAGGGGACGCTATTCTAGGAGATAGTTGGGTTCTCAGTATAACCTGAGGGGAACACAACTTAGAGGCCTGCAGGGTTAACTTTGCAAACACCAGCAGGACATTTATTATTAATCGTGCCATGGCACCATTAGCGAATACTTTTCCAGATGAACAAACCTCCAGAGAAGGTTCTCTGATTTCAATATATTACAGAGGATCCACAGCCAAATTCCCAAGTCCTCTCAGTTCCAAGGGCTTTCATTACTATGGGTCTATATCACAAATCATTTCTAAAATAGTGACAATTTAATATTTTAAAAATTTGGAACATATCCTAAAATTCAAACAGGAGATAGAACAAGCTATCAACTAAGAAACCTGATAATGTTAGCCATGCAATGTTAAAAATATTTCCTAAAATATAATTTATGGTAACTTATAGAAGCCATAGGAAAACTTGAAGATGTGCTTGACCTCTGTTGATACGGATGCAGGTAAATGACCAGAAATCAGTCACAATCTGATTTATTTATTTATTTATTTATTTATTTAGAGACAGTCTCACTCTGTCGCCCAAGCTGCAGTGCAGTGGCACAATGTTGGCTCCCTGTGACCTCCTCCTCCTCCTGGGTTCAAGTGATCCTCCTACCTCAGCCTCCTGGGTAGCTGGGACTACAGGCAGGTGTCACCACATCCAGCTAATTTTTGTAATTTTTGTAGAGACAGGGTTTTGTCATGTTGCCCAGGCTGTTGTTGAACTCCTGAGTTCATGCAATCTGCCCTGCTCAGCCTCCCAAAATGCGGGGACTATAAGTGTGAGCCACTGCACCTAGCCACCATCTGTTTTTTTAAAAAAATCATAGACCAGAAAGTAGTCCTGAGACGTTCCCTTTCGGTTCCTTTGTAATCTCTGTAGAGACACCTCAGATACCTCTATGAGCATTTTTTGTCAAGAGTAGAACTACACGGCCATGCGTGGTGGCTGACGCCTGTCATCCCAGTACTTTGGGAGGCTGAGGCAGGCAGATCACCTGAAGTCGGGAGTTCAAGATCAGCCTGACCAACATGGAGAAACCCTGTGTCTACTAAAAATACAAAATTAGCCAGGCGTGATGGTGCATGCCTGTAATACCAGCTCCTTGGGAGGCTGAGGCAGGAGAATCGCTTGAACCCAGGAGGCGGAGGTTACAGCAAGCTGAGATCATGCCATTGCACTCCAGCCTGGGCAACAAGAGCAAATCTCCATCTCAAAAAAAAAAAAAAAAGTAAGAGTAGAACTACAGGCACAGCTCCAATGATGTGTTGGTGCATCCCAAGATGTACAAGGAATCAATTGGATGCTCTATAAAAATCTATTGCTTTATGTGTCTATGAAATATATTTCTGAACACAGGCATTGCTACCTCTCCAAGAGGTAACCAATTTAACATGGCTCATGAATATTAAAGTTTCCTTTATTCCCAGATCACAGTGCCTCATATTATGATTTGACTTTTAGACTGAAATCTACTGCCTAAATTTTATAATCCATCTACACAAATAATCTATATTGGATTGTATCAAAAAGTAAACAGAGTACTGTACAACTAGAAAATTCCTTTTTTCGTCTCTAATGCTCCTGGAAACACTGTCTAAAGGTACACTGAGTGAAACCTACTAAGCTTTCAAAACCAAGAAAAATCTATAGGATCCAAAGAACAATAAAAGTCAGTTAGAAAATTGTTGAAACTCCTTTGAACATCTTGATGCTTCTACTAATTCAATATAGGATTGCATGGAAAGCTAACTCAGCTCTCTGATGTGCCTTTTAAGAGAGGATACACACACTGTGGGAAGGGCTAAGAGTATTACCATCAGTATATCACATCAAAATGGTACAAGTAAACTAGAAATAATATTTCACTGCTTCTAATTAAAGTTAATCTCTACCCTAAGAGTGAGTTAGTATCTGCTACAGTAAATTCTGCAATGAGAATGCTAAGGGCTACCTTAGTGTAGCAAATGAACTAGTTCAAGGGAAAGTTCTGGAATTGATTAATTATGCCTGCCATGAGCACAGGAAGAAAGAGCACTAGCATGTGTGCCAGGTATTCCTTCTTTTCCAGTGGCATGTCCCAAGGGAATACGGTGTTAGAGAACTCCAAACTTTTCTACACTGACTTTGGCAGCAAAATAAACATAACAGAAGAAAGGAATTTCTAAAAATAAAATAAAATAAAAAACTTTGAAATAGCTCTACTGAATGAACAGCATTTCCATGCTTTTGAATGCAACAGGCTGTTCCTGGATCGCTATCCATAAATGCTTATGCAGAAGACATTACTATGGTCCAACTAGGCCATAACTAGCAAAATTCAAACTAAACCCTCAATATGGGTATTCTTGATTAACTGTTGATTAATAATGCATATCATCTTTTTTACAATGAGTATTTTTATTGAACAGTATATTTAACACACTTAAAAAAATTATCCTATTACCAGAAAGATGTAAATGCCTTATCATATTGGATTAATGTTAACAGACTCTACTGCTACCTAAAATACTGCATTGCACTTAACCATAAATGTGCCAAAGTATTTTAGGGAAAGTTTTCCAAATCCTTTTATTCTTTTCCTTTCCTCAAATACTAAAATTAATCATATATTTCATAGGGGAGAGCAAAATAAAGAGATAAAAAAATTAAGATGAGTTGCACACTGAGCTGACTACCATGGGGAGAGATTATTAGCTCCGTTTTCTAGATGAAAAAAAAAAAAAACAATAAGAAGTGAAAACACCAGGTCATAAACACTGATCCATATGATTTAAAAGTTCACCCTCTTTTTACTGCACCACCCCATAGAGCTCAGGAGTTTTAGTTAGAAGGGTGACTTCCTCCCAATGACTTCCAACAAACAGGTCAGTTAGACAATAGAGGGGACTGATAGACTGGAATTACAAGCTCTGATGTTTGAAATAAACAGTCACACAATTGTTTTATGCTTTTCTATGTACGTACTCTATGTAACCCAAGTGGGCATCTGCCCAGTAGAGTAGATCATTGGTGTAATCAATGGTGATGCCATTAGGCCACTCTAACTTGGTGGAGATAATCACAGACTTGTTGGTTCCATCCATGCCTACTCTCCCAATGTATGCGCGGTGACCCCAGTCTGCCCAGTAGATGTACCTGTCAGAGCAAACACAAAAGGTCAGTCCCTGATGCCAAAAGAAGTCAGTAGCCAAAATACACACCTTTTCTCCATTTAGAGAAATGGAGTCTGCATTCTGTAGAGCCCCTCAGAAAGGAAAGAGACTAACAGCAAATAATCTAAAAAAGATAAAGGAAGGGGACAATGTACAGAAAACGTTCACAAATAAACACAATTAACTGGATTTCAGTGGCTTTGACATAGAGAGTCCAGTAAAGAAATTGGTTTTCTAAAACCACAATTTTCTTTGCACACAGCCAAAATACAGGACTCGAAAAGTGCAAAAGTGTGTCAGGGCAAAGAAAACAGAACAGCTGATGATGATGATTTGAAGAAGCCATGCTTCTACTCATTACACTAAATGATTTACCAAGTAGGAAAAGCAGAAGACAAACCCCAGCAAGACATTGGCCTTGAGATAGCTATATGAACAGCCTTTTTGGTAACAGAGGCGGAATAAGGAGGTGAAAGAAAAGCCCAGGATTGCAAGGAGACAATACCCATATTGAGGGTGAAGGGCAAGTCCTCTGGGATTATCAAAGCAGAAGGTGTTGTTGGCATCCACACAGTGCTGGGCCAGCATGCGGCGGTGTCCACCATTGAGGTCAGAGACAAAGAGGCCATCCAGGCGGGCATCCAACCAGTAGAGCTTTCTAAAATGAAGAGCCAGGAGTTAACCAATACAGTCACTTTGTGAAATGGGACATATTTAGCCACCTAGTTTCCTATCCAAGCTACCTGAGAATCACAGACAGTTGTTAGAAGTCACCTTTCTTCAGGCAAATGAGGGCAGGGGAAAATAGGAAGTTGGTCTTCCTGCAGTGAGGCAACAAAGGGTGCAAGACTGTGTGCAATAATTCCCACTTTAAGGTGGTGTCATGTGGACAATACTGGGGACACACCTCATTCGACGGGGCTGGTTTTACTTTCCTCATGCAGCATAAGGCACCCTCTCCAGGCAACGCAAAGGCTTAGCAGAACAGGGAAGCAGAGGTGAGTATCATGAATTACAGTTTAAATGGTGGAGTCAAGGAAACAGACTTGTCTAAGTGTGTCACTGAAACTGCACAGAGAAACTCTGAATTATGACATCCTTAAGATAAAGATTATGACACCCTTAGGATAAAGAGACATCCCTGCCTCTGTCAGACAGGCTGTCAAAATGAGTTTCTTAACCTGTGACACGTTTTACTTAATCAAACCTAAGAAGCTTTAGAAACATATTAGGATCTGTTAGAAACTGCTACCGCAAGGATATTTCTGTTATAAATATATTTTTATTCAATAAAATTTATTTTTCTTATAAGGTAAGTGTTCTGAACCCAAGGTCTTTACCCAGAATCAGAGAAGCCCGCTTTGGGGATCTGTGTACTTTCTAAAGGGGCCCACGGTTTTCACCAGAGTCTTATAGTATCCATAACCTTCCAAAGGGTTAAATGCCCCTATAATGAGAAGGTCATTTAGGATTCGATAACCAATTCCAACCAGAAGGAGAATGATTTCCCTTCCAAAAGACCTGAATGCCTCTTTGCAATAAGTATGCCCTTACCCATTCATGCTGGATATCTGAATAGTTGGGATAGTAACATCGCTTTAGGCTTGAGCAAGAAGGAATGAGTATCCATATATGTATAAGTCTTGCCAGTTAATTCACTTGGGTAAATGACTAAATCCTGATTAAAGAGATGGCTATAACCTTGGATTCCATCACTAGACACTAAGAACAGTGACAATAATAGTAGCTAACTATTGAACACTTGCTAAATGCCAGGCCTTAGACCAGGGACTTTTAAAAACATTACATTATTTCAGATCACAACAGGCTTAGAAGGAGTTGCTATTATTATTCTTGTTGTATTATTATTCCTGTTGCTATTACCATTCAAGTCCTGGTAGACTGGATACCCCATAGGGCACTCTACTCTGTTGAGCTTACTGTTTTCCCATTAATTTCTCTTTATTCCACAGTCAAAAGACACCCTGTGAACAGATTCTTCTCAAGAAAGCATGGAGAAGATATTCCATATCCACTACTGGAAAAATTAAGATAACTGAGAGCCAACAGTATCTTCCAATGTACATAATAGTGGTTTAAAAAGTTATATCAAATGGAAACCAAACACCCTAGTGTTGACAGCAGAAATCTTTATTAATATTGGAGAAGAAAAATTGTTGCTAATTTCAGTGTAGCTAGTATCTCAGAACTGCCCCCTACCAAAGTAAACATAACTGAGCTCCATTCTGCCTTTGTGCTTTCAGGAACATTGATCCTGGTTGTGCACCCTCCTGGACTTTCAAGAAAAGTTTACCCTACCCTCACCTAGACTTTCTTGCCCATCTTCCTCACATGTATTTAATTCTCTTCTGATCAAGAACACACCTCAATAGAGAGGAAAGTAGCTGAAATCCAAGAGAAATGTCATTCTAGCAGTTTCTGAGAGAGAGGGCTGAATGACAATATCTTATAGTTCAAATATTGTTTTTTCTGCACTGGAACAAAGGATGGTGACAAGAACAGTACCATGTTCAGTTCTGTTCCTGGAAATCATTAATCACTATACTTTTTGACACGTAGGATATGTGAAACAGGAACTGATACATACAATAGGAATGCTTAGTCAATGTTTCATTCATTATTCAGCAAGCACTCAGCACCTATGTCAGGCCAGCTACTGGTCAGGGAGAACTGGGAAGCCAACTCTCCCCACCCACTTTAGGATCTTTACCCTTAAGGGGGTCAAATAGGAGGATGTGGAGAGGAGTCCTCTGGAGGTCTAGGTTGACTGCAACAAGAATCTTTATAGCATAAGTGCCTGCAGATTGATGTCTATTGACCACAAGGCCAATTAGTTTATGCTGCCAAGAATCTGATAGATTTGATATTCAATAGAAATGTTAAGAAGTGTGGTTGATCTGGTAGTTTAGTTAAAATACCACTGGCCTGCCTTAAAGCCTGTCAGTTTCCAGAAGGGCAATCTCAAAACAAGAGTCTGTGTCAGCCATTCTCCAGTTCTCATGACCAGCCCATGCTGGGAATGACTAGCATTGGTTGGTTTTTTTGTTTCATTTTGTTTTTGTTTTTTTTTTTTGAGACAGGGTCTCACTCTGTCACTCAGGCTGGAATGCCATGGCATGTTCTTGGTCTCTGCAAACTCCATCTCCTAGGCCTAAGGGATCCTCCTACCTCAGCCTCATGAGTAGCTGGGATTACAGACATACATCACCATGCCTCGCTAATTTTTTCATTTTTCATAGAGACAGGTTTCGCCATATTGTCCAGGCTGGTCTTGAACTCCTGGGCTCAAGTGATCCTCTCACCTCAGCCTCCCAAAGTTCTGGGATTACAGGCGTGAGTCACTGCTCGCGGCCAATGACTAGTATTGTAAGCAAGCCTATGCACTTCAGGAGAGCAAGGGCCATGTCTGCCTTGTTCCCCTCAAAACCCCTGCTGCTTGTCATCACACTGGGCATGTGGGAGGGACTCAGGAAGTGACGACTGTGAATGCACCGGTGAATGCATGAATTGTCCCTTCATATCATCTCCAGTTAAGTGAATGGCCAGCAACAGTGAATTCTCTTCCCTTGCAATTCTTTCCATAAAAATGATACTATAAATTTTAAAATAATTAGATACTCTCTTCTGTATCTCTCATTTGAGTATCAGATACAAAGCAGAAAATAAACCTGCAGAAACATTGAATGTATCTGCATATTAACCCAAGTTGAAAAATTAATTTCCTATCAACATGAAAACATGGTTAGAATTTTTTTTTTTAATTTTTAACTTTTAAAAAGCTCATCAGTGTTTTCTTACCTGGAAACCCACTCTACAGCCAGACTTTCTGCAGCTGGTAGTCTGTGGTTTATGATTGTCTCCTTGTTTGTCTTATTCAGAAACATTCTCTCAATGACTTGCCTCTGTGTATCAATCCAGTACAATCTCTTTTCTACTCGGTCAAAATCTAATGCCACAACATTGCCCAGTCCTTCCAAGATGAGGGAGTAAAAATAGCCATCTATAGTTAGATTTCTCAAATAGTAACGGTTGCTAAAAATGAGATAGGGTTCGATGTTACTGTTTTGCCGGCAGGTCTTTCCATCTGGTTCTCGGAGGTAGCCTGGGGCACACTTACAGATGTAGGAGCCTATTACATTCTCACACTTCTGGCTACAGACAAAAGGCGTCTCTGTGCATTCATCAATATCAACACAAGTCCGCTTGTCAGACATAAGCTTGTAACCAGGACGACAGGAACAATAGAAACTGGTTAAGGTGTCTGTGCAGTTGTGATCGCAGCCACTGATTGAAGGGTCATGGCATTCATTAACGCCTGTAGGTAAAAGGCAATTCTTAGAGATCCTAAAATATCAACAACCAACTCACTATAATGGTTCAAAGTCAACATTCTACTAAATAGTGCCAATTCTTAATGAACCATGCTAAGACAGACAACAGAGACTTCCAAATACTGTGGATTATTGAAAAGTCACTATTTTTCAACTTCCTCACCAACTTACTCCTTCATCAGCAGTTTAAACAACTAATATAGGAGAAATGAGAAAGAAGAGGAGAAGAAAAGAGGCTGGCCAGTGTGCTGGTCAAACAGGGCTCAGGCAAAATTTTCTAAATGCTCTGATTTGTAGCATCTTCCAGTGTGACTGCTCACACCATGGTCAAGCTCAGGCTTCCAGTGTGACATCACTGAACACGGAACCACAAAGAGATACACACATTTGCCTCTCACAAGATGGCATCAGCTCAACACTAGGTGCAACACAACACTACATGTCCCTCTGGCTAGTCCTGTAACACGTGGGCAACCTCATCCAAAAATGATCTACAGAGGGAGGAGTGCATGTTCTTATTAGTTCTCTATTCATCAAGGAGCAATAGATTAAAACTTCATGCACTGCAAAATCCATGATCCAAATATCAGACCAAGCTCTGCCACTAGTTTACCGTGCACCCCCCAAACAATTCATTTCCTGTCTATGGGCTACAGTCTTATCATCTGCAAAGAGAAGAGGGTACAGAAGATCACTAGGACTCCTTCTAGTTGTAAGAGTGAGTGTTTCATAGGTTTGGAAGAGACCTAATGAGATCACTTCCTCTTCAAACTAAAAATTTTAATTTCAATTATGTACTATTGGGAATTTAATTCTTACAGTTTAGGTAAGGCAAAATTAATTAAAATGCAATGGGAATCTATATGAATTAGGACTAAACATTTAAAACTTCCATATGATTTTTGTATAAATGTATAATATAGCACGTTTTTCTTAATTATTAAATGGTTTTTGAAACTTTGGTAGAAATTTGTAGAAGTTTTTCTTACAACGGAACAAAAGCCAGTTTTAGATGATTTTTAAATTTTTTTCATTTTTTTTCTTCAACTTTTATTTTAAGTTCAGGGGTACCTGTGCAGGATGTGCAAGTTTGTTATAACAGGTAAACACACACCATCGTGGTTTGCTGCACAGATTTTTTTAATATTATGCCTAGATATTCTCTTCTCTACATTTCCACAGCAGTTTCTGTCTAGCATTTAATTTTAATGTTATTTCATATGAATCTTATCTTTCATATAAGGACAAAAACTACATTATATCCTTCCAGGTCAATTAGGCAAAGACTTTCAACGAGTACTGACGATTAACCAGTGAAATAAAGAAAACAAAATAAATGAAATGACATAGTCTCTCTCTCAAAGTATTTAAATTGTTATTACAGAGACAATACCAACATACATGAAACAATGATTACCAGGATTAAACACCACAAACAGGATGAATTGCCAATATTATGGAGTTCAAGATGGTGCTAAGCAAAAAAATACCCATGTTATGGATTCTCAACTGCTTTACTTGCGGTGGTTGGGGTGAGAGGGGTATTAAACTCTCCCATTCAATTACCTGAGGACAAAAATGAAGAACAGGCCAAGGAGTCCTAGCAGAGGGATGCTTCAGGCAAAAAGTCATTACAGGGATTCAAGAGAATCAACATGGTTCTCTTCATTCTCGAGTACCTTATTTGGCAATGTTAAATGATGGCCTGAATATTTGTCCATCTTCTGTTCTCTCTAATGACTATCTAAGTAAAGAATTGGTCCAAAAAAATGTGTGTCCCCATCTTATATACCAAAAAACCTTGGTACCTTTTGCTATACCAGGAATAGTGATTTTATGGTAACTTTGTAGTTAGAGGACAGGTTGGAAAGTCTAAGTCATAAAGGGTTAAGAATCCATATTCAGTCTCCCCTGTATCCTTTCCCCAAATCCTCTGTTGTACTCACCACAGCCTTTCTCATCGCTGTTGTCCAAACAGTCATCCAGGTGGTTGCAGAGTTTCATCATCTCAATGCAGCGCCCATTGTCACACTTGAACTCATGAGGCGGACACGTGGGTTCTGGGGTGTGGCACAGGTGCATCAGCTCATCAGATCCATCTCCACAGTCATTATCCTCATCACAGACGAAGGTTTTACTAATGCAGCGCCCGTTCTGACAGGTAAACTGATTCTGCTGGCAGGTCTGGTATAAGCAGCCCCTCTCATCACTATAGTCACCACAGTCATTGTGCCGGTCACACCTGTATCATGAGATCCAGTACCACTTTTAGAGAGGTTGACAATAAACCTCAACTGTTACCCACTTGGAGCTTTGTTTCCTTCTCCATCTACCTAAATGCCAGATCAACCATTTTAAAAACATCACCAGTGTCCCACCAACATGGGACATGTACACATATGTAACAAACCTGCACGTTGTGCACATGTACCCTAGAACTTAAAGTAATATAATAATAAAAAAAAGATCACCAGTGTCCTTGGTCCCCTTTCCCCCAACATCTTCATCTACCCCACTAATCACCAATTCCAGAAGAATCCAATATTTGGCATTCCATACAACTTCCTCAGGGGCTGGCTGCTACCATTAGAAATGCTACCATTAAATGCTACCATTTAATAGCTATAGACCATTAGGAGGTCTATAGCCATTAAAAATAATTGTATTCATTTTTCCCTTAGTTGATAAACTAATTAAATACAACTTTTGTAATTTTGGCATACATCAGATCTATGAGACAGCTTATGAACACTGGCACTATCTATGTTCAACAGATAATGAGATAGCCAGTGGGTACTGTACTGGCAATGTACTGGGTAATCACATGATAAAAGTGCCCATACCCAAGTGGATACTCATAGGGTGAGTGCCACATATTATAAATAATATTATTGGGTGTGTCCTCTAAGAACACATATCTTCCCACTGGAATAACGTTTACATTGTTAGTCCTGTTCCTTCCATCTTTCATTACACTCTTGCCATCTATCATGAGATGTGAGTCTTCGTGGTGATGTAAATGAAAGCAAGCTAGTAGGTTAGTATGGCACACTGGCAAAGGAAGAAGGCATACTGTACTACTAGAAGCTATCTCGAGACCTAACATACGCAGGCATCATTATAACAATATAGTTTCCTGAAGTTCTGTGAGCCAAACTGGCCTTTCTTCTCCATATTACTCCAAGATCCCATAAAAGTTATGATGCCTAAAGGGGGTCTCACATAAGCATAAAGGAATCTTTGATAGGAATGAACAAAGCTAATGGTTTTGAACAATTTAGCATAGAAAGCATAGGAGTGACACATAGAGCATTACGAGATGTGAAAGCAACAACGGTGAATGTGGTCAGTTTTACAACTGACCTATAACTAGGCCTGCTAACCAGCACTGCCATCCATAAACCCAGGGCCTTGTCAACATGATTTACAGCAAAATGTGTGCACGTAATTGTGAAGAAAGCTGTGGTCAAGGCAGACTGGCTTGGCTCCATTTGGTCTCCCGGGAGCTATTTAACTCATTTCCAAATGGTTTGAAAACACCAATGCTTTCCTTTCTCTAATTTAGATCCAATGCATGAGGAAAAACAAGTCACCAAGCAAATCACCAAGCTTTCAGACACTATTGCAATTCAGTATTCTCGCTCACCCCCAAATTGTCGTCCCTCAGTCTTATCATCTATGATTTTCAGCAGCATCAGTAATGAGTCAAGAGGAAAAAAAAAAAAAGTCAATAGGAAAAATCATCTCCTGTCCCACTGTACAAAATGGAGAGCACACTTTCTGCCAAGCAAGCAAGGAGATGCACACTAACAGCACACCTAGTGGAGGCTACTCCAGACACACAGATTTTGGACTTATTTAAAAGCTGATAGCTCAGGTTTTCAAACAAACAGTATTTTTTTTTCTCTTCTACTGTAGTCCTTTCCAAGGAAATTCAGAAATCTCAAGAAAAAAAAGAAAGAGAGAGAGAGAGAGAAAGGGAGAGAAAGTGAAGGAAGGAACAAGGGAGGAAGAAAGAAAGGGAGGGAGGAAATGTTACTGTGCTGTGAGGTCATAGTAACGATAAAGGAAGAACCCAGTAAGCTCAGAATGGGGGGAATAAAGGAGATAACTTGGAGTCTGATCAAAATCAACACCTGCTACAGTTCTTGTGCCTAGAGTCTAAGCCTAGGTATTCAGAACATATTTACATCTAAGACTAATGCTATTAGCTATTTACCAAATTCAGAAAAACTATAGAAGTGCAACACAATAGAACTCTTGAGCAGTAGGGAGAAAATACAGACAAAGAATTATCCACTTTAGCTGCAAAAAATAAAAATCTACACTTTACATCCATATTACTTAAATACAAACAAAGCATATTCTACTGCAGCTTCACTACAAAAGAAGACAGCTCCATCTCTTCAATGTCTTTGGATTGTCAGTTCACAAACTGCCACCTCTCAGCAATGTCCACTCATCAGAGGATGAATCACACACAGAGTATATTTTCTTGATAGCATTTATCCACTTGTTAAATTACTGCTGAGTCCCTGCTTCTTCACCTCCTCCTTCTTCCTCAGGACCACCACAATAAACACACAATCGTACACCACACTGGACTCCAGTGGTACATTAGCGCCTGTTGATGAGCCGTCCGCCCCTCCAGTCAATGGCCCCTGCGACTCTGCTGCTCTGATCTTGTGCCTACTTAGTATATCTTTCCCATTGTCTTCCTTCGTATGCTGTAAACTGGCCATTCCTGTTGCTCTCAATGTGCCTGTGTGTCCCTTAACAGTCCTTGGCACAAGCAGTACCTCTTCATGGCTCCAGTTGTGCCCAAATGCCTAAGACATACTAAGTCCTACTATGTCAAACTCACCTTCCACCTTGAGCAAGCTCCTTTCTGGACTCCCCTACTTTTGCTAATGCTCTTACTATTCTCCTAGTCAATCAGGATTGAAACTTACAAATTGTTCTTCTTCTCCATTTCCTTCCATAATCCAAATATTTGTTAAGTGAGATGACGAGAAGTTGGGACGTTAAGAATGTATATGAACTATTTGAAGAGGCCCATTTGGAGAAAGAGGTAAGAAGTCAAACAGTGGAACATTGCAGGAGAGGTCCCCCAAACCAGCAGGCTGTGAGCCGAATCTGTTTGACCCACACAGTGTTTTAAGAATTTTAAAATTTGCTTCCAGCTTTAAAATCAGACTATTTCATATGAAAATCCAGATTTCCAACTTCTCTCAAAAACAGCATCAGAAAATCTGGCCTCCCAGCCCTCCTGCATGATATTGATCAATGTCTGCATCCTTAGTTGGAGACATTGTCTCAGTTCACTCCACCTGCCTCTCCTTGACCCTGAGCCTAACAGCCAAGCTCTATTTATCACCATGCTTATGCTGTTATTTTTCTTATAGCAGAGAAAGGAGAGTGAAACCATTCTTGTAATACCAATGCCTCTACTCCAAGTGGAAAATTAAGCGGGTCACCAGCTTCAAGAAAGAATTCTTACCTCAAGCCCTCTCCACTAATCTCCCCGGCCCCCTTTGCAAGGCCAGATTCTGTCTTTCACAGGCCCTAGGCATTTTTGCCTTCTTGGGCTCCTTCCTCCATAAAAATATCAAAAATTGTATTTAATTTTAAATTGTTAATGATATTATATATTAACAATTTATTTAAGTATCTAACTTCTTTTCATTTTAATGCAGTCATACTGTATAAACCCAGATATGTTAATATTATATATTAAAATACTTTCTTTGATGTAAAAGGTTTTTTTTTCCTCTTGATTTTAAAAGGAATCCAAACATTTTCATAGGCCACCAAAAGCAACATGGGCCCTGGGCACTGTGGCCACTGTGCCTAATAGGTAAGTAAGCCCAGCCCCCATGGACATTTGAGGCTTGCTGGGTAACTTTTGAATCCTCAATTCACCTGAATATCTCTGGGATACACAGTCCGTAACCACAGGTGAATTCATTTTCAGAGCAAGTTCTCCTGGTGCAATTCTGATTCTCATCGTAGCCATCAGTACAATCCACATCGCCATCACAGACCCAAGACTGGGGAATGCACCTCCTGTCCGGAGGTCTGTCATTTACACAGAGGAACTCGGAATCCGAGCAGTTTTGATTCTCTGAAACCAAAGCACGCAAGAATCAGAAAGCATGAGAGCTCAGTGCAGCAGTTAATTCTCTTTTCTTTAATGTTACTTACCATTCTAAGGATGAAAGGAAATGGGAGGAAAACACGTAGACAAATTACATTGCTACTATAATAATAGATCATAATACAAATACCTCCAAAGGTTCCATTTTAATTGCTTTGGACCCTGGCTTTTTAAAAGAAATCAATATAATAAAACATCTCATTTATTTTTCCATAAAATACATTAGAATGGTCATACTTTTTTCCTTAGGGCTTCAGAAAACCACTACCATTTTGTTAATTGGACACCAAACGCCTTATATTTTGGTAATTTTTTTAGTTTACAAAGTATAATCACACAAGCACAATGTGAGATAGGTATTTTTACACCAGTTGTATAGACGAGAAAACTAAAGCCCAAGATGGTTAACTGGATGTCTCAAAGTCATAGAACTACGTGAAGAGCTAGGGCTTCAAACCTAGGTCTTTCTCCTCCAAATTTGGTGCTTTTTCAACTACATTATAGCTACCACCCCAAGCAGTATTGGGGTGGAGAGGAAAGGCATATGTTAACAGAGTTGTCAGAAACCATGATGCTATGAGGAAAGAGATGAGATACTGACATCGAGTCATTAGTGTCCACAAAACAAAAGAACAGGTGTTTTATCCAGTCTCATTGCGGGTGAATAGGAAACAAAAGAAAGAAGGAGATGTTGGTAAAGACAGCTGGGAGAAATACACACACCACAATCCATGTATGTGCAGCTGTCAACCACCCATGTCAGTGGACAGGGTGGATAGAGTAAATGTGGAGTTGTGACCCACCCCCACAGTGACAACACAGGAGGGTGCCATCAGATGCAAGCAGCAGGGAGTCACTGAGTCTATTGCCCTACCATAGAAAGACATTCTGATTAATTCTTGGACTAGCTAAGACTTCCATACCCTGTTGGTAATGAAAATGATGTTCCATTTTCTACTCAAGAGGCGTAACACCCCTCCCTCCATACGGCTTTAAGGTGATGAAGGAAACTAGAAGCAGTCCATTGTTATACTGTGAAGGTTGCTATTAAGAGTGGCCAACCACTGGGTGCAGTGGCTCACGCTTGTAATCCCAGCACTTTGGGAGGCCAAGGCAAGAGGACTGCTTGAGCCTAGTAGTTTGAGACTAGCCTGGGCAATATAGTGAGACCTCATCTCTACAAAAAAATATAAAAAATCAGCCAGGCATGGTGGTGGGCCTATGATCCAAACTACTTGAGAGGCTGAAGGAGGAGGATCGCTGGAGCCTGGAAGGTGGAGACTGCACTGAGCCATGATCCCGCCACTGCACTCCAGCCCGGGCAACAGAGTAAGACCTTGTCTCAAAAAATAAAAAATAAAAAATAAAGTAGCCAACCAAGTATTTGTGGGTTTTTTTTTTTCCCTAGAAATGTAGGACGTTACATCCATTAGCCAAATGTAAGAGAAAGAAAGTAAACATAAAGTCATTTCTCATTACTCTGAAGCATTTAAGTGGATGATATCAAACACTCCCAGCATAGAGAAACAAAGGTAACATTCTATCAGTGTCCATTCAATTAAGAAATCTTCGATCGTACTCTCCAAACACAGAAAAACAACTCTACTGCGTTTCCCTGGAATGTGACTCTGCAGAGGAATTAATCAGCTTCACTTACGACACTGGTGCCTTTCATCCTCATCACTCATATCCCCACAGTCATTATCACCATCACAGATCCATTCGCTTGGGATGCACCTCCCCCGATCACACTTGAACTCATCGGCGAGGCAGGTTCGCTCAGGGTGACCTGAAAAGATCAATAGCGTTCTCAGTGAAAAGAGTGGTTTGCAGTCCAGGAATCTGGAGACAAGCTGGCTGGAGCATGGGTTGTCTAGACAACCTGAACCAGAGCATTATTTTATTATATACATCTCGGGTAGTCCTCCAATAAGACTAGTACCAGTGACCAACAGTTTAAGATAACAGCAGTCAACTGATAGTGCAAAACCCTAATTATCTTTGGTGACTAAAATGAGATACAATATTCCCTTATGGGTATGGTAGAGAAAGAACATTTCTTTTCCCAGGGAAGATGGGAATTACCTACTATTTCACATTTCTATTTTAAAATCTACTTTTCATCCAAAACCATTTTGTTTCGTGCAAACTCTCCCCGGCCTGCACTCTCCATCCCCGCTTCCTTGCTCCCTTTCCTTCTTTCCATAACACTTACCACCATCTGTCAACATACTAGACAATTTACTGATTGATTGCCTGTCTCCCCTCTTTAGAATATTAGCCCATTTGGGCAGGGATTGTTGTCTTATTCACTGACACAGCCCAAAAGTTCCTAGAACATGGCTGTTCAATAAATACTGAATTAAAATAAGTCACTCTTCCACTTCAAATTAGCCATCACTGATTCAGATTCTTTAACCCTAACCCCACATGTTCCTATTTAACTAATCAAGGTGTCATAGGCTCCCAAACCCAGGGTGTACTGGAATTAGCCTAAGGCGAGAGAAAATATAATTGCAACTGATAAAGACATAGCCTAATCATAACAGTAAGAAGAAACAGGCTCTTTTAGAAGCTGCTATGAAAAGTGTGCACGTTGATCCAGACCTATTTTTTTGTTGTTGAGACAGTCTCACTCTGTCACCAAGCTGGAGCACAGTGGCGCAATCTTGGCTCACTGCAACCTCTGCCTCCCGGGTTCAAGTGATTCTCCTGCCTCAGCCTCCCGAGTAGCTAGGACTACAGGCACCTGCCACCACGCCCGGCTAATTTTTGTATTTTCAGTAGAGACAGGTTTCACCACGTTGGCCAGGATGGTCTCGATCTCTTAACCTCGTGATCTGCCCACGTCGGCCTCCCAAACTGCTAGGATTACAGGCGTGAGCCACCACACCCGGCCTGATCCAGATTTCTTGAAGAGATCTATCCCCTTTGACACAGCAGCACCACTTGTGGACATCTAGACCAAATGGATCTTTCCACATGTGCACAAAAAGGTTTCTAAAAGGATGTTCATTCTGGCACTGTTTTTCATAGCGAAAAAATGGAAACAACCTAAATGTCCAACCACTAGGAAAAGGATAAAAATACATGGAGACCATTCATATTTCAAAGTATTCTTTGGCAGTGTACAGGAATGAGGCAGGTCTGCATTTGCTGACATGATATTAAGCTTAAAAAAATAAAAGCTAATTGCAGAAAATATGTATAGTTACACCCCATCTGTTTTTTTTAAAAAAAACTATATATCAAGATATATAAAAGATAAAAGTAAGGAGAATTCACACCCATCCTTAATAGTGATTATCTTTGAGGAGTGAGGGGATTGGAGAAGGATGAAAAAATGTAAATTTTACTTTTTTGCACATCGTATTATTTCTTTAAAATATATTTCTGAATATTATTACTTTACTACAATGAGGACATATTCATATGTAGGTTATATGCTTAAATTTTATTTAAATAGATCAGGTCATTGGTACTCATTGCTATTACTATGACTCTCATTACCATAGAGAAGTTTAAAAAGTCATATTAATTCTTCATATATGTGAACCAATAATTCACACATTTGAACCAATCTCTGAGACTATTCTACTCATCTAGTAGTTATTAATTATTTCTCTACAGGTCCTTAAAACTCTATGTGTCCTTTGCTTTCTATAAAACTTTCAGTGTTGGGGAAAAAGAACTTAGTGAAGCACTCCATATACCACCCTCCAACACAGAATTTAAACCTGAGAGAAAATTGGAATCAAAAATAGTTTGACTTCAGCTATAAAACTATACTAATGATCCTAAGAAAATATCCTGAAAATAAAATGTTTTAAATGTGGTGTTAATATTTACTGCAACAATATATACAATAGAAAAATAAAATAAAATAAACCTAATGTTTAATAATAGAGGCAGTCAACTTGATGATACTATAACCACTCAATGGAATATTATAGTCATTAAAAGGAGTATGAAGACAAGGATGAGCAAACTTTTTCTTAACTAGGTAGTAAATATTTTAGGTTTACAGGCCCTATGGTCTCTGTTGCACCTACTGGACATAACCATTGTAGAAGGACAGCAGCCATAGATGTTATGGGGCTGCATTTGAGTAAAATGCTATCTATAAAGACAGGCAACTGGCCCACAGCCATAGTTTTGTGACTCCTAAATAGCAATATGATTTATTGACAGGTTTTTTAAAGCAAAGTAGAAGATTGTATTTTTATATTTTTACAATGATGTAAAAAAATGTGCACGGATATAGATTAGAATTTGTGAAGGCCAATAGCAGACTCCAAATGTAAACAGGGCATAACTGTCCCCAGGAATACAACCAAAGGCCCCTGCAACTTCTTGGGCCTCTTGTGCACAGAGACAGAACAGGAAGAGGATGCATGCCCCTAATATGCTCCTTCCGCATGTATATTACTCCAATCACTTTTGGGTCTTCTGACAGCTTTCTGGGCCAGCACTCAACCAAATTCAGAAACTTCAATTGAGAGTCAACTAAAATTAAGTTCTACCAGCTAAGCACTGTATTAGGTGCATCACCAATATAATTTCATTTTATCAGCTTTAATCAGCAGCTGCCACATCCTGATCAGCTCCCCACACCGTGCTCTGCACTAACAGGTCTTTAATGAATATCCGCTGAGCAGTGTCAGCATTCCAGATGAAAGCTGGGACAGGAAGTGCAAGCATTCAGCAGTCATGACCCTGGTCTGTATTTGAAGTGGTTGGAAGAGACTGAAGTTGTCTAGCTGCATCGTGATGTTTTTCATGCTTGCTTACTCTCTTACCGCAAGAGGCAGGTTCATCAGAGGCATCAGAACAATCTATTTCCTGATCGCAATACCAATGTTGAGGAATACAGCGCCCGGATGTGCATTGGAACTCACTGCTGCTGCACGTGTGAGTGGCTGCAGGAGGGAAAGAAGATAAAACTCATGAGCAAAACGCAAGCATGTTCCCATCAGTCTTAACCTGCCTCTATCTCTGAGCTAGATAATAGTTACCAAAAAAGAAAGACTAAGCCTGGAAAATGGGTGTTTGTGTAAGCTTTCTGTGGGGAGGGAGAAGTACGGGAGACAGAAGGAAGTCAGTCCTGCCCCAATTCCCCAATTGTTTTTTCTGGATTCCAGAAATCAAAAAAAAAATATTGTATTTGTTAGAAATACCAAGGAACTATCTTTGTGATAAATGAAATCACAAATTATAAGTCTTGGTTTTATTTTTTCTACTATAATGTAAAATTAAATAAATTCCATTGCAATAATAATTAAAAGCAAAACAATAATATGACCATATCTAAGTTCCCTCCACACACAACCTTTTAGCCATGTTAGATAATAATTCTAGAAAGTTGGCAAAGTTATCTTCTTATTCATCCTTGGAATACCAGACTTTTAGTTGAGTAAGTGGGAACTCTGCCTATGTTTGAACATTGACTCTTTTCTCGAGTAACTTTAGGTAGCTCTGGTCATATGCATTTTCCAAATTGTTATGTGGGTGCACATCTAATTAAAGTCTTGCAATTATTCTGGTCTATGAGGCTCTCTTGCTTTGGCCCCTGATATCTGATGATTTGCCAGAGGAGAACCGACATGGAAGCAGAGGTCCCCGGAAAGTCAGCAATAACTCCTATCTGTCTAGCCCTATCTGGTGGCGGCATCCTGAATTCTGCTTCCTTGTGCTGCTGTTATTACAACAGATTCCTCTTCCTGTGCTGTACCCTAGCATGGTGACAAATAATTATGATGTCCTTTGGTTTTCTTGGGAGGGGACCATTGACAAGAGTTTAACTACATATACCCAGAACAGGGAAGGGCAATCACTAAATCCTTTTTTTTTTTTGAAGGCGGTCACCGGCTCTGTAAGCGCCCAGGCTGGAGTGCAGTGGCGGATCTCAGCTCACTGCAAGCTCCATGCCTCCCGGTTCCGCGCCATTCTCTGCCTCAGCCTCGGTAGCTGGGGCGACGAGCCATGCCTCGCCCGGCTAGCTTTTTTTGTATTTTTTAGTAGAGACTGGGTTTCACCGTGTTAGCCAGGATGGTCTCGATCTCCTGACCTCGTGATCCGCCCGTCTCGGCCTCCCAAAGTGCTGGGATTACAGGCTTGAGCCACCGCGCCCGGCCTAAATCCTTAAATTATGTGACTATAGTAATAGTCTCAAAGTTATCAAACTTAAGAAAGGCTTTTTAATTTGAGCTGTAAATACAGGAAATTGTTTGAATGAACCAAATTGCTAAATATGAAATAGAGATTTCTGAAATTGAAATGTACCTAGGAGATATAAAGATACTTTCAGTTACTGGTCAGGCACGGTGGTTCACACTTGTAATCCCAGAACTTTGGGAGGCTGAGGCGGGTGGATCGCTTGAGCCCAAGAGTTCCAGACCAGCCTGGGTAACACAGCGAAACCCCATATCTACAAAAAATACAAAAATTAGCCAGGCGTGGTGGCACATGCATGTAATCCCAGCTACTCAGGAGGCTGAGGTGGGAGGATGGCTTGATCCCAGCAGGCGGAGGTTGCAGTGAGCTGTGATCATGCCACTGCACTACAGCCCAGGTGACAGAGTGAGGCTGTCTGGAAAAAAAAATTGTTTTCAGTTACTAATAGCCACTATAATAATATTAAGAGTAAATTATAAAGGTTTAACAGGCAAATTCTGCCTAAGTAGATGAAGGTGAAAGGCTTTCAACACTGGGAGAAATGGCTCTCCAATAGTAGCAGATCTCTGGAAGAAATATTCGGGGTCTGGGAATTCCAGCCAGGGAACAGAGAGAAAGAGTTTCTCATACCCATGCAATCACATACGAAAGCAGCTGCCTACCACCTCTACTTAGAAGGTCAATGTGAAATGACAATTGAAATCAGCCCAGATACGCAAGCTTCATATTTTTGTATTAGCTCACAACGTGCATCTCTGGAACAATGGAAAGAAAAGCAGTTTTATCTTACTCACTGCAATAAGTAGGGTTTTCATCACTGTTATCTCCACAGTCATTGTCTCCGTCACACAAATAAATGCGAGGAATACAAATATTTGAATTCTGACATTTCGTGTATCCAGACTGGCAAGTGCGATCAGCTTGAAAAACACAACCAGATAAATATTTGGAATATATCCACCAAATATGTATTATGAACAGTATCCATGCTAACAGATCTATTGTAGAAATCAAACCACTGGAAGGGCGGCATTTTCAAAGCTATCAGAAAGGCAGGATTCATGATACTTATGTTACTTATAGACTCTATAGTAAAAAGACATATTTCCAGCTGATACTGGGGAGAAGGGAGAGGAGATACTGATTTGTAACTTAAATCAACTGTTTTCATTAGTTAATAGTATCAACGAGAGTTCCAACTCTTGGTAAAATAAACTATGGCATTTCCACACAATGGAGTAATATGTAGCTATTAAAGGAATAGAGAAGATTTCAATATACTGATAAGTAATGACAGTATAATCTTCAGGATATATTGTTAATAGTAAGAAAGCAAGATTCAAAACAGTAGGCTATCTTTTGTGTAAGAAAAATGACAATATAAGTGTATGTGTGTGTGTAGCAAGAGAGAGATGCTTCTACTAAAAACAAAAACAACAAAGAAAAGATAAACTAACAAAAATTGTCATCTCTCTGGATAGATTGAGAAGAGTACAGAGGAAGCAGAAAGGAGAGGAAGAAATGAAGGACTTCTGTAAATGCACCTCGTCATGTAGATTTTTATTGAAATAAAATCAATAAAATAAAAATGAGGAAAAAAATAACATTTAGAAAGAGCAATAGATGAAGCTAACTATATATCAAGTCGATAGAATAACCCTGCAGAAAAAAAATTCCAAATATCTCTAAAATCCGTATTTTGACTGCATATCTCTAGTGGGACATAATCTAAAATGCAAGAAGAATCTTGCATTTAGTAGATTTAGTGTTAATAGTATTATTTGAGTGGTTATAATAATGTTGAAATTATTATAGGCATTTTGAAATTACTATATAATAAAACAAACAAGTAACTATATTCATGTCAAGAGAAACCATGATTTTAAGCATGAGAAGAGATGTGATTATAAAATCTAAAATGTAAACAACCTGTAATCTTAAATTTAAATGAGAAATATCAGTAAAAAGTTTCTTCTGGCCAGGCGCGGGGGCTCACACCTGTAATCCCACCACTTTGGGAGGCCGAGGCAGGTGAATCACGAGGTCAGGAGATTGAGACCAACCTGGCTAACACGGTGAAACCCCATCTCTACTAAAAAATGCAAAAAATTAGCCAGGCATGGTGGTGGGCACCTGTAGTCCCAGCTACTCAGGAGGCTGAGGCAGGAGAATGACGTGAACCCGGGAGGTAGAGCTTGCAGTGAGCTGAGATCATGCCACTGCACTCCAGCCTGGGCGACAGAGTGAGACTCTCTCAGAAAAGAAAAAAAAAAAGTTTTTTCCTTAAAAGCTGTATTTCCTAGCTCTGACCATTGAAAAGGACTAGAAGCAATGAAAGCTAAGTAGGAATGAGCACCTCAACCCTGTGATAATTTCTAAGAATCACAAAGGGAATAAGGTCTCCTTGGAAAAGTGGCTAATTCCAGGACTGGAACAGGAAATATAAGACAAGCTTGAGCTATAAGAAGATGGATTGGGGTCATGTCAAAGAACAGAAAATCCAACTTAAGGACTCCCATTGGCCTAAGTTTGGACAACTGGGCACTAAAAAGAACAGTTGACAGCACTGTATTAAAACTTATCAAATACATAAAGATCAAAGGGTTCAATATAATACTAAACTAAACTAAACAAAAACTTAATTATCCTGTGTCATCAACTCATTACTCTGAAAATTGACAAGCAAAAGGTATTTATCCTGTAGATTATAATTACCCACAAAAGCTGACAAGGGAAATGTCTTCTTTATCAAACTTCAGCTAATAAATGTGGCAGGAATACTATAATTTTAAAGTGCCCATTTCATAACCCTTAAAGAAATAATGGGTTTATGGAACAACTACCCATGGATGCTAAAACCACTGGGTGAAAGGAGGATGGGAGTTTCATAAGAGAAGATTCAGGCTGAGGCCAGAATCCACTTAAAGTGGGGCAACCCAACATCATGTGCCTCATGAGGTGATGCAACAGGAAACGCACAGCTTCACCTCTGAAACACTCTTACCCAAAGAATTGCACCTGTTACGATCAAAACTCTAGGTCTAAATACCAGTTCATAGGAAATAAGAGGGATAAGATAAATTAAATGGATCAATTATGCAATTAGTCAAATCCAGAATGTGAGATATTCTACAGGACAAATCACCCAATCTTTCTAATGAATCAATGACATTAAAAAGTGGGAAGTGTTGTGGCATAAAAGAAATTGAAGAATTATAACAATCAAAATCAATGTGTAGATCTCATCTGAACCCTAACTTGAACAGAGTAACAGTAAAAATACATTTTTGGGATAAGCGACAAAATCTGAACACGGACTAGGTACTCAGGAATATTAAGTAAGTACTGTTGATTTTGCCAGGCATTATAACAGCATAGTAGTTATTTTCCAAAATATTATCAGTGAAGTGCATGTCTAGGAGTCACTTTAAAATACTAGAAAAAAGGAGAGAAAAATGAAACAAGATTGGTATTTGTTAATACTTGCTACCATGCCTAGCCAAAAATTTACATTTTAGATAAATACTTCGGTTTTCTTTTTTTTTGGAAAGCCTTCGTTTTTATATAATAATTTCATCTCCCATGATCCAAGACTTCAGACCCAAAATCACAATAAGCACTTAAGATAAACTTACGGCAATTTTTCTCATCTGAAGTGTTATTATCATGGCAGTTGTCTACACCATTGCAGACAAACTCACGAGGTATGCACCTTCTATTATTGCACATAAACTCCGTGGTGGCATTGCAGTCCCTGAACAGGCACCCTGCCTCATCACTGCCATCACCACAGTCATTGTAGTAATCACAGCGGTAAGAGTATTGGACACATCGCCCATTGGCACAGGTGAAGGCTGTCGGTGAGCAGGTGTGAAGTGCTAAGAAGAGGAAAAACATGAGAACAAACCCTCTTGATTAAAGCATTATCCTAATTTTTAAAAAGATACAATTAAATAAAAGGGACACTTTGAATTTACCTTCCAAGGCAAAAAACGCTGCAAAACGGACTGCATGCAAAGTGAGATAACACTTTTAATTAGTTAGATTAAGCAAAATATGTTGCATACCTTTTTAAAATAAATTGTTTTATGCATAAATCAAGTAATTTCAGCACAAATCAAAGTCATTCTATCTCTCGATAATCTCAATTTATCTCAATCACAGAAAAGCAAGCAATTATAGTTTATTTCAGGAAAATAAAAACTCCTAGCCCCTATCACAGTCTGCTAGGAAAAGGTAACCAACCTCAGAACTCCCTGAGAAAGTCCACTGTGTTTTACTCACTCTATTCAGATGGAAGCTGAGGATTGGAAGTTATTTTCATAAAATTATTGAAATAATGACCTTTGTGCTATGAAAATTAGTAAAAATGATACGTTTCCTTAGTCCCAAGCTAAGCCAGGCTTAGCATGCACCATGTCTCATGCTAGGGTTTTTTACATATTGTTTCTCTTACTCCTCACAAGAACCCTAGTAGTAGCTCCATTTTACAGATGAGACATCTGAGGCTTGAGATATTAAGTAACTTTCCCAGGGCTATACAGATTACAAAATACAATCACCAGGATGATAACTGTGCTCATGCTCTTAACCACTATAGGGGTGATTTAACAGAAACAGTCTGGATTATAAGAGGAAACATGTTTCAGCTCTACCAGGATGCCTAGGCACACAGTTCGAACCCATTCACACACAGCAGGATTCCGTACCAAACACTTGACATCAAGATGCCGTTAGCTCCTACCAAAAGCACCAAGAGTCCAACTCACCACAGACACTTTCCATCTCATCACTGCCGTCCCCACAGTCGTTGTCATTATCACACTTCCACTCTTTCGAGATGCAGCGCCCATTGGAGCAGGTGAAGGAAGATGCAGCACATCGTTCACCATTGTCCACAATGCAGTGCTTCCTGTTATTGGCCAAATACCAGTTGCCCTCATGTGGACACTGGCACTCAGCACCGTTTGGACCTGAAGAAAGATAATCCCAGAAGAAGCAAAAGATGGATGCAGCCACCGTTCACATTGTCCCCTACAAATAGCACTTGCAACAGCTTCTACATTAAATGCTCCCTAAGACAAGCCATGGAAATTCTGCCCATTAACCTTTTAACTATATTCTGAGTCACTTTTCCATCAAGAAGAGCAATCACCAATTTCTAATAAATGTGCCGATTCCTTCTAAACAACAGGAAATATCAACGTCTCTTCTCAGCAAAATTTGCAAGGCAACAACATCAAAAGGCACATCTTCCCATGAATTTGCTGTTCTTTATAAAATGCACAATGAAGCACATATGATCCCACCCGCAAATACCACCAGAAATATTTCAAACTATAAATAATACCTCTTAAGCAGAAAATGTACATCCTTTTATAAGGAAGGCAGGCTCATTGACAGAATTCCTAGTCAAGACATGAAGTAGGGCAGCCAAGCCCTTCATCTTTCTTTCTAACTCCATCAAGCTTGTATTTAAAATGCCTTCATAAGCTGAGCGCTGTGGCTCACACCTGTAATCCCAGCACTTTGGGAAGCCGAGGTGGGCAGATCACTTGAGGCCAAGAGTTTGAGACTAGCCTGGCCAACCTGGTGAAGCCCCATCTCTACTAAAAATACAAAAATTAGCTGGACATGGTGGTGTACGCCTGTAGTCCCAGCTACTAGGGAGGCTGAGGCAGGAGAATTGCATGAACCCGGGAGGTGGAGACTGCAGTGAGCCGAGATCCTGCCACTGCACTCCAGCCTGGGCGACAGAGTGAGACTCCGTCTCAAAAATAAAATAAAATAAAATAAAATAAAATAAAATAAAATAAAATAAAATGCTTTCATAAAAGGGCTCCATATAGAATAGAAAGGAAGCCTGCCAAGTCTTCTTCTCAAAATACAGTCCCAGGTCTATTTTATAAATTACCCTGAAATCAAGGAGAATTTGAATTTTTTTTCTCCTGTGAGAACTTCAGCCTTCCTTACCAATTGTATTGTGATCATTATTCTCCATGTTTTAATGTTCATGGTCAGTGCCTTACCTGGTGCACAGATATGGCTGCAGCCCCCATTAAACTGTTCACAAGGATTGTTACACTGTTCTTTCTGGTTCTTCACAACAGTGTTGATTCCCCTGGGCTGGGAGAGCAAATTTGTGGTCATTGCAATCTGACCTGACCCGTCATATTTGTTAGCTCGGTAAATTCTTTGTGTGTACAAGTCAGTCCAGTAAATATACTGGCCATAGAGAGTCAAGCCGAAAGCATGAACTGCTGCATTGACAATGACTTCACGATCCATGCCCGTCAGAGTGCTGCGTTCAATCTTCTGCCTAAAATGAAGCAAAAAAAAAAAAATTAAAAAGTTGAAATCTCAAATGAGTTAAGTTTTCAACTGGCAACCCAATACATGTGCCTCATGATTGTTTACACAAGCCCCCAACTTTCTTTTCAAGTGGGGCATATGGCAGCTAGAAATGTTTCTTCTGGAGATGGGAGGTCTTGTTTGCTTATCAAACAATAGACTTTATAAAATCATTGACTTCCAAATATGAATAGTAATCCTGAAAAAGGAACCGGGTTGACATTAGAAACAGGAAAACATGAAATAATCCATGTAATGCATGGAACTCAGTGTTGAGCACATAGCAGACTCTCAATAAAACAATAACTTTTCCATCCCACTTCCTTAGTGACTTTTTCGATTTGACATTTATTGAGTACCTTGAGGCATTTACCTAGAATAATCCAAGCTTAGACCAAAGTATCACTGCTTTGTTTCAAATAGGAGAATAAAGAAAAGATCAGGAGGTTAGGAGCTTGGCATCACAAGACTAAAATTCCAAAGAAATATGCAAGAAAAAGTAAGATTCCTAGTATGTAGACACCAGCCATAATAAACAAAATCATTTCATCCCTTCAACTATTCCATTAGGATGACTGGAATGTGAGACACATGGAGGGTACTTGGAGAAGTTACATACAAAATTAGAGTTGACAAAAGGAAAATATTAAGAAATGTGCTGAGGAGAAGCTTGCCAGAGAAGAAAGGGTCTATTTGAAAAGATGACCAAAAGTCAAAGAATAAAGAAAATACTTTTCTAAAAGACATTGAATGCTAAAGCCCAGAAAAAATCTTAATATCAATGGGCATTTAAAAGTCATTCAGATTTTATGGCAGTTACCTAGGGCCTGCAGAATGTAAGTTGAGTAATTTCATTTGTAATTCTAAATTGAGAAAATACATTTATAATTATAGCTGAAATTACAGATATATTTAGCAATGCACCTTCAGATGTCTTTTAGTTCATAATTATTCAATGCATGATATAGATAAATTTTCACAGGTATGTTCACCAAGTTACAATATAAACATAGTTCCTAAAACTGTGATTCTATATTTTGGCAATGTCTATCTGGCATATTATCTTTTCATCACATGATGCAAATCCCTCTTCTTTGGAAATGGGAGGAAAAACTCTTCTTAACACCCACATGAGTAACCAGAGACACCTACAGACTAGCGTCCACCCAGTACAGAAGGTCCTCCTCATAGTCCAGAGTCAGCCCACTGGGCATGACCAGGCTGCTGTTCACAATGGGTACCCGGAAGTTTCCTCCCAATGTGGCTCTCTCGATTTTGGCATGCATATCCCAATCAGCCCAGTACAGGTACCTAGTCATACAAAAGGAGTCAATAATTAATTCACAGGGAACCTCACAGTCCTTAAGAAAAAAAAGAAAAAGAAAAGAAAGAAAAAAAGGACAACATTCTTTAATTGCAAATTGCCAGTAACATGGCAAAAGAAACTCCATTTCTACTTACACAACTCATCCAAAAGGGATCTATTGAGTCAGGGTGTTGACTTCCTAGTATGTTGCCAACCTTTCTGCCATCAAAGGGAGCTACGCGCCGCACCCTCCTTCCCAGGTAAAATCATTCAATATGCTTTCCCCCTTAGATCTGTAGCCATGGTGTTATAAGCCCATAACACACTGGCTATCTATGAACACAATTTCAGGCCCCACTCTTTCCAGAAATAAGCAGACAGAAATATAACAAAGATGATGGCATACCCTTGGCAGGGATCTAACACAATTGCTCTTGGTTTTGGAACGCGGGCTATCACAGTGCGGTTAGACCCATCTTCAGCCATGGAATTAATCGTCTGGTTGAGGTAGTCACTGTAATAAATTCTTCTAGTAATCCAATCAAAGGCAATGCCATCAGCAGTCCCTATACCTGGACACATACCGGCAGACACACACACAAGCACACACAAAGACATTAGAGTCTCATATGCATTGGAAACACTCAGTCATCCATGTGTGTTGACCCCATTGTGTCTACTTGCAGGATAAGCAGCACCTGGAGTGCACTTACCTGAAGCAATGACAGTTGGAGTATGGATCCCTGAAGACAGGCTGACATAGGAAATCTGTCCAACTCCAGAGGCTAAATTTTGTGTGAAGTAGATTCTATCACTTACACTGTCATAGTCTAGAGACATGACAGTTCTTTCCACATTTATTGTTTGGAAAGGTGGGCTATGGTTTTCAGGGTCCAAGTGTAAGCTTCTCAAGGAATTAGACAAAGCAAAGATGAGGAAATTTTCTGTTGAAATGGCACAATTCTTGCCATCACTTTCTAGGGTCCCAAAGGCACAGTCACATTTCGGGGTGTACAATCCAGGCAGAGCAAAGCAGAGATGAGAGCACCCACCATTATTTTCCAAGCAAGGGTTGTTGTTGACCTCTGCTGGTGACTGGGGTTGGACTTGCTTGTCAAAGATGGTCACATCTCTTAGCCAGTTGATATTGTCTCTTATCACTGTGGGTGGGTCTGTGTTCTCTGGTTCCTTGCTGGCTTGGAAGATTTTTTTCAAATTCCTATCTACCCATATGATAGAATTTCCAAAAACAGTGATGCCATAAGGAGTTGGGTAACGACTGCCGTAACGAATCACCTCAGAGTTCTCTCCATTGATATGAATCCTTGCAATTATATCTAAAGAATCATCAACCCAATAAACGTAGCCATCGCTTCGGTCCACTGCCAAGCCCCGTGGGGTGACAATGCCCTCGGACACAAGCACAGTTCGATTGGTACAGTCAAGGAAAGAACGTTCAATCTTTGGTCTCTGCCCATAGTCAGCCCAGAAGAGGTATCTGTTCTTGGGATCTACAACGATATGCCTAGGCATGTCCACTGTGACTTTAAGAAGAACACGGCGGTAAGTAGTATTGATCCGCAGAACTTCTATCAGTGTTTCAGAAACAAAGGCATTGGTGAAATAAAGATTTCCTATGGGAAAATGAAAGTGCATGCTGATCAATGGAGAACCAAGAAGAAAAAAAGGGAGAACTTTCCAAATTCAGAACAAAATGTATAAGGTTGAAGTTTGGGTCACTATATGTTGTCTTTTCCAAGATGATAAATAAATGTCCCAGTCTAGACTTTGAAAAATAAATTCTTACTCCTAGGAATTACAGAGATTGCGTCTTCAAATTTAGAGAGAACGTGCCTATCTTCAGCTTCTAAAGTACATTAGAATTCATAGCAACATCATAACCCACTTTCTACTGAAAGGTATATTTTCCAGAATGTCCCCCCTTTTCTACTTGAAGCTCTAAATGCTCAATACCAACTTGAAACACTCTAAATATACATTTTCATAGGACAACTTCTACCCCAATATGATAAAAGTAGCAAAGAGGGAGCACCAGCAGCATCTCAAGTTGTTATTGATGTTATCAAATGCTCTTTGTGCTTAAGGTTAACATGAAGTTTTTCCTTAGTCTTTCTAACTAATGTAGGTGTTTTCATCCCATGGGCCTTCTAAAAGTGACCATAACAAAAGTCCATTTCCCTTTAAGCCTTGTGTAAATGCTAGAATAAAAAGATAACTTTGTGAAGATAGTATAATAAGTAGAGAATGGTCGCAAATTATTGATTCCATGTAGTTGAAAGCCTGTTGTTGAACTATCAATGCTAGTACCAAGACACACATATTTTGTTCCTATATCCGATTCAAACCACCTCTGGAGAAATCAGGCCAATGTGAAATATGTTACTGATACATTTTTTCGTTACCTAACTCTACTTGCTATGTATGTATTTGCTCATTGCCAATCCTTTAAGCCAGGGTTGGCAAACTTTTTCTGTAAAGGGCCAGATAATAAATATTTTAGGCTTTGCAGAGCATATGGTTTCTTTAACAAGTACCCAACCCTGCCACTGTAACATGAAAGCAGCCATAGACAATACACAAATAAATGGGCATAGCTGTGTTACAATAAAACTTTATTTACAAAAACAGGCAACAGGCTGCATTTGACCCACAGGCCCTAGTTTGCTGACTACTGCTTTATCTATACCCTCAGAAATAGTCATTTCTAATCAGGAACAGGAGTTAGGAACCCAGTTAAAGCTTTATTTAACCATACTACCATATTTACTTCTTGCAATAAACTCTTATTATATAGTACTTAGATTTTCATAATACATGTTAATATTCCCCCCCTTTTTTTTTTTTTTTTTTTTTTGAGACAGAGTCTCACTCTGTCACCCAGGCTTGATGGCAGTGGCATAATCTCGGCCCACTGCAACCGCTTCCTCCTGGGTTCAAGCGATTATCCTGCCTCAGCCTCCTGAGTAGCTGGGATTACAGGCACACACTACCATAGCTGGCTAATTTTTGTGTTTTTAGTAGAGATGGGGTTTCACCATGTTGGTCAGGCTGGTTTCGAACTCTTGACCTCAGGTGATCCGCCTGCCTCAGTCTCCTAAAGTGCTGGGATTACAGGCATGAGCCACCACGTCCTGCCTACATGCTAATATTTTTAAGTGATGCCTACTTACCAAGCTTGATCCAATGATACTGATTTTATGTAGAATTGGATTATATTCCAAAACATACAATACCACTAATTATGAGTGATATTTTTACTCAAATGAGTGATAAAAATGAGTGGTTATTCAAGCTTATGTGCATGAATCAATACAACTAAGTTAATGTAATACTGGACCAGGTACTTAAAAAAATTACTAATAAAATATCTCATTATCTAAGTGATTTTTATATATGAATAAAAGGAAGCAATTAAGAATTTGGCAACTAAAATTGCTCAGCTTCAAAGTAAATGAATGCTGTTCCATAGTTTATATTTTTATATCCCTTTCTCTTGAAAATTTAGAAAATTTCTAATGCAGAAATCAGGTGCATATCTAAGTGTAAAAAACCAAATCCACATAATTTAATATGTTAACCATTTTTGTCTTCAGATTATGTTAATAACAGAAGAAAATGATAATGATTTATTTGTTACGAATCTGTAAACTGAAACACCATCTCATTTATCAAATAGACACATAGCTTAATCTAAATTCAATGTATCTTAAATCATCTTAATAATTGTCTAGAAAAACAAACCTGTAGCACATGGAGTTAGGCTAAACTTTTGAGCATAAAATAAGATGACAGAGATGCAAATCCATTAAAATCACCATACAGCTTATATACCTGCTACCCAATCCACTGCAATACCCCGGACTCCATTTTCTCCTATTCCATGTGTAACAATGTTCATCAAAGAAGATCCATCTGGTTTAATTCTACGGATCGCATTATCAGATGCCACTGAGCTGCTAAAATCACACCAATAAACAAAGCCAGAGGACACATCCACATCCACATGCAGTGCATTTCGTCCTGGAAGTTAAGAAATGATCATTAAACAATGCTGTCACTGCAAGTAGAACTTTTAAATGTCTGCGCTTCCTCTCAAACCCTCATTCCCAAACCCCTGCTCTGAGCATCTCCCCATTACAAAATGAAACCCTTTTTTCCCAGTTGCAGTGAGCAGGCCTACAACCCACATCTTGGTTTCTAATACTCTTTCCCACAATAAGGAGCTCTGGCTCCCAGGAGAAATGCTGGTTATAGATTTAGGCAGGAAAGGTACAAAGTGAGCATGAAACATCTTACTGTACCAAGAAACAAGGTGTACACAGAAGTATACAGGTGCTCACTTGAAGAGGCTCCCTGGCCAAAATGGATCCACTAGAACATCAAAAGAAGGATTATAGTAATTGATTGTAACACACTGAATTTAAAAAATAAAAATTTGACTCCATGATGATAATAAATTTTTTAAAAGATAAATTGGGGAGAAACGAAGAGCTTTCCTTTATAGAAGAATATTATCTAACAAATATAAAGGGAATGCTAGAATAAGAAAATCACCATTTTGCAATCCTCAATTAAATAATCATTTCAAACAAGGATCATCAATGGCTGCCAAAACCAACGGGTAAAACGTGCTTGGGAGCCAAGACATTCACAGGGCCCAAGTGTGACTGCATAGATTTCACCCAAATTAAGAAGGAAAAAAATATACCTTTAAAAAGCAGCAGTGTAGCAGTGACCACCTTAACCAGTGATCAAACTCAAACGCCACTAAGAGCAGGACAAGCTGACATTATGTTCTTCCTGATAAGATTCTGTATCAACTAACACAGCATAACCTATAAAGTATTTTTGCTAAATGTATTTAACCTTGATCTAATCAAGCAATTAGACCTAACTTCCATTTCATGAGAACTACAGGGTAAAAAATGAGAGACAGGCTAAATATTCAGACAAATCCTCAGTGTGGGATTCTCAAAGACAGCAGGTCTGCCTCTTTAAAACATCAATGTCATAGCAAAAAGCTAGAGGCAACTACTCCAAATTAGAAGAAACTAATGAGATATTCCCAGTGCAATGCATGAATCTTGATTAGATCTTGGATGGAACAAAACAGCTATATATAAAATGTTGTGAGGCCAACTGGAGAAATATGATTATGAATATTTAATAATGCCCTTTGAAACTGTATGCTAACATATGTAGGGGTAAAGTGGCATGGTATATTAAAATTTATTTTCAAAAGGTTCATAAAAATGAATGTGAATGCATATGCATGTACACACACACACAGATTGAGAGCTCAAATGTGATGAAATGTTAACAACTGTTAAATCTTGGTAAAGGGTATAGGATATTTGCTAAATCTTTCAACGTTTCTGTGTTTGAACTTTTTTTTAATGAAAAGCTGGGAGAAAAAACGATTGAATTTGTCATATCTGTTCAAGATGATAACTTAGATCCATAACTTTTTAGATATGGAAAAACAAAGATGAGTCATGAGTCCACGGGAACATGACCATCAGGCAGGAGGATGTGTGGGACTGGAAGCTCTCTGACTCCTTTCCCCTGGTTCATTTCTGTATTTTCTGACCATCTCTTCCAGCCCTTCATTCACTTCATCCTTTTTTCCTTCCTTTCTACCCTGTATTTCTATCTTTAGCCTGTGACATTCTCCTAGCAGTGTTAGAAAATTCTTATTCCTCCTGTGCCAAGGTATACCTAAAAATCTTGGTTCATCTAGGAAGCAAGTGATCATTTTATACATTCAGAGTATGTAAGCACAAAGTGCTGCAAAAATATGATTACTAAAGAGGGACTAATACTGTGAACTCTTTTGCTTCAATTCACCAAATATATATTAATAAATCATATTTGTGGACTATTTCATTACTATATTAAATAATAGTATACCTTCTACCGTAAATCTCCATTAATAGTCAGAAATAAAGCACGGTTCTTCAGAACACTAACTCTGTAGTACTTCTTGCAAACCCATGCTACATTCTATATTGCTCTAGGCCTGTGGTTCTTAGTGTGATCCATGCGCCAGCACCATCAGCATGCCCTGGGAGCTTATTAGGAGTGCAGATTCTCTGGCCCTACCCTAGACCACAAAATCAGAAAAATCTGGCATCGAGGCCTGGCGCTGTGTTGCTGTGAGCCCTCCAGGTGATTCTGAGACACATTAAAGTTTGAAAAACACTTTAGGCTGTGCCAGTTGATTTGAAGGGAAAGGAAAGCTTCATTATGCACTGAATTCAGACATGAAGAAATGTTTTCATGGCACCAGGGATTTCAACCTGGTGCCAGATGAAGTCAAATCTTACTTATATTGGAGTTGGCATACCTTGGCCTGCCACTGGCACCATGGTTTCTGAATGATCTGACAATTCCAAGCTAAAGCCCCTGATTGCAGACAGCATTGAAACAACAATGAAAGAGTTATATGGAGAGCAGGACCGATTATCAGGATTGAGTTTAAATCCAGTGGCACAGGCGCAGGAAAACAATCCTCCTGGTACAGGCAGGCAAATCTGCTGACAGGCATTCATGTTGTTGCTACAGCCATTTGAGGATTCCACAGTATCTAAATGAAAACAAAATCTGTTTGTAACTTTTGATCCTAGCTACTCGCCACTCCATCACAAATTTCTTTAATTGGGTCACCAAATAATTTATTCTAAAAATTAATAACCAACATATAGTAGCTGAGCTAATCTAAAAACAATATTGGAGAGACTAGAGCTTATACAATAACACCTAAAGGTATGAAACCAGTAACCCAGCTATTGTATAATAGTTAGGGAATGGGGCTTCAATTGTTTTTTTCTACAAATCATGTGAGGATTACGGAGGTCAGTATATAAATCTGTTCATAATTTGCCTATGAACTGGCACTTAAAAGAATATGTTCAGTTACATGATCAATAATGTGATTATTTGTTTTTTAAAATATATGAAATAAGAAGATTTAAAGAATAATCCTTGAATTAATGGCATTCCCAGTGACCTGGATGAAACTGGAGACTATTATTCAAAGTGAAGTAACGCAGGATTGGAAAACCAAACATCGTATGTTCTCACTGGTATGTGGGAGCTAAGCTATGAGGACACAAAGGCCTAAGAATGATACAATGGACTTTAGGGACTTGGGGGAAGGCTGGGAGTGGGGTGAGGGATAAAAGACTACAAATAGGGTACAGTGTATACTGCTCATGTGATGGATGCTCCAAAATCTCACAAATCACCACCAAAGAACTTACGCATGTAACTGAATACCACCTGTACCCCAAAAACCTATGGAAAAATAAAAAAATAAAGAATATTCTTTATAGGAATAAAAAATTAATTTTTATTGCATGTGTTTCTTTCACATGCAGTTAAAAAAAAATACCTAGTGACAAACTTAGGTTATAGGACAGGAAACAAATTGTTTGATCATCTTTGGCTGAAGACGAAAGCTATAAAATACATCAAAAAATACTACCTGTATCATAACACTAATTTAAAGGGGTAAATCAGAAGTTAGATTATCTTTTTAAAAAATGTTGAAATAGGCAACATCCAAAAGTATTCCTTTTAAGACTAAAAATTCCATCCCATTAACACTTTTCCAGCAGGCATCCAACTAATATGCCCTGAGCACCTTCTATGTGCCAGGCACTATTCTAATCACCGAGTATTGAGCAGTAAACAAGACAGACAAAATGCCTGCCCTTATGGAGGTTATATTCTAATAAGTAACACAAAAATAGAAAACAGATAATATGTCAGGGAGCTCTGTGAAGCAAAAGCAAAGTAAGGAATTGAAAGTAATGGAAAGAGAAACGGAATAAACTTACTCTAAAGTCAATCTGGCCTTTCAGATGCCAAATTAGCCCTTGGCACTTAACCATGCTTAAGACTTCATTATCATTTTTTAAATATTTTGGGTAATTTCAATTTGCATGCACGTGTATGTACATGAAACTCTGTGTGGGTGTGTGCTTACAAATGTAAGTTATGTGTGAATATGCATTATACACCCACAAATGTATTTCAGTGACAAGTACTTACTGCGTCTGTGATAAACTCGAAGACCCCTCAGATTTGGAACATTATCTCTCAAGACTATTTTATTGGCCCCAGTGGCCTTGTCAACTCTTTCAATGACCTCATACTGTTCATCAGTATAATAAAGGAAAGAATCATAGACTGCAATTCCCCAGGGGTGGGAAAGCTGGTGTACCAGGATCATTCGATCTGTTCCATCCACGTTTCCTCTTTCAATCTAAAGGATCGGAATTTTCATTAGTTTCATGGATTCACAGTGAAATTTTTGAATATTTAAACATTAATATTCCCCTAATTATAATGTCTCACATTTATCCAGCCCTCTATCCCTTACAGAGATTTTTCACATCTACTTTCTGATTTGATCACAACTACACCAAGCAGCAGGTCAGGAAAATGTCACTGTGCCCATTTCACTGATAATGAAGACAGAGCTCACATGAGTCAGTCAACCTTTTCAGGTGGCATGGGGAAGAAAAGGGAGCTAAACCACTAGTCTCTGCATGTGATATTCTGGTCAAAGATGTACTCAAACATCTAAGTGTGAGCCATTGCACAGGAGCCGACTCACCCTGAGTTTAACAGCTTCACTGACAATTTATGTAATAGAGATTGGAAATATGCCCCCAAACAACCACAGAGGACAGCAAGACGGGACGCGGCCAAAAATAGTGCCATTATATTGGAACAGATAACAAGCTTTAATCAAAATGGCTTTGGTAAACTGGAAAAGAACCACAAGAATAAAGTCCCTAAGGGAAAATGATAAGTAGTCAGTTTCTTCTGGAAGAAAAATGAAATATAGATGTAGTTGGTTTAATTTCACTCCAAAAACCTGCCTCAAGTGCCTGCTCTGTGCCAGGATCTGGGCTGGGTATTGGTGAGAGACACAAAGTGTTGCTTTACTGCCACGGCTGACAAGGTAGCCCAGCAGTTACAAGAGTTGTTATGCCCTAGAAACTGATCAAAGTTCTAGAATTTAGAACATAAGGAACATGAGCTTGGAGGAGCGCTGCAGAGGGAGCGGAGACCAGGGCCAGATTAGCTGAGCAATCTCACAGAAGTGTTGGGAGCTAGTACTCAGGGCAAGGCTCCAAGCTGAGCCATGATCCAATTTGCTAACTGTGGCTTTATGAAGAAAACATGTCTCCAACACGAAAACAGGTTTCACCACTGAAGGCCATGCCTAGTCAAGGCCAGAGAGAGGTTGCTCAGAATGGTGGAGGTGGCAGAAAAGATCTGGGCATGAGTGACAGGCTGAGGATGGATTGCAGGATTTGGTGATGATTAAACCAGGAGAGTGAAGGAGAAATAAGGGAACTACACTAGGAGAAAGGTTGGAGAGTCACACCACTAACAAGCTCGCAGATTCAGAAGCTGTGTCCTATCAGATGTGCGTACAGAAACCATACCATGTAGCAAGAGCTTCCTCATCACTGCACACATGTATCCAACTCTGCAAAGTGTTTTCACACATATCATCACTTCTTTTTAATCTCCAAAGCTTACCATCATTATAGGTCCATATTTGGAGTGAAGTTAGTACTTGTTGAACAAACAATGAACTGAAAGCCAAACCTACTGCACAATATTATGAAAAGCATCAATGTCAAGGATCTGAAATAACTACTGTTGAAAAGCAAGGGAGGGACTAGCATATATTCAATTCAGCACCCAAAGCAATGCTTCATCAATAATTATTATTGAGCACCGTCTATGTGCCTAGTCCCAGCTACATAAGCACAGCAGTGAAGGTCAAATACTATTTCAATGAGGCGAATGAGACTTTACAGTTTCTGCTTCTTATTGTAGAATATAATGAACCCAACCTTGGAGTTGAAAATTACCACTAAAGAAAATTTCACATGTGTATTAATCATGTTAGAATATTAGAGAAGAATGTGTAGCTATGAGGGGATGCTGAGCTCAGAACCTTGCTACATTAAATAAATAGATACATACATACATACACACACACATAGGTAGATACATGGAATATGCCTATATCCTATACAGGTATATAAATTCTATATTCTATATATAATAGATATATATTCTGTATTCCATAAATATATATTCTATATTCTACAAGTATAATAGATATATATTCTATATAGCATATATAGCATCTATATAGATTCTATATACCATATAGTATAGATAAATATTCTATATTTTTTATATATATATTCTCTATATATATAGGTGTGTATATATATATTCCGTATAATTGGAGAACCCATAGTACTTTCAAAGAAAAACACTGAAATCACTAAACCATGAAAGAAACGGCTCTGAAAGGACAAATAAAAAATGACAAATGGAATTAATTTATCCTGAAGAAAAACAAACGTTGGTGGGAAAATTAATAAACATTACCCTACAGGGAAGTATGCACATACTCTAAAGAACTGAACTTCAGCTAGGGGCAAGGTATGTGCAAGGGAAAGAAGTTATTGGGAGAAAGGGCAAGTTACCAAGTAAGATTGTTCAAGAACCACTGCCTGACAGCTCAGAACACTCAGCATCAGCTATGCCAGCTCAGCATAAAGACCAAAAACTGAAAGGGTGCTCATACCACTCCTCTTCCAGTGACTGCCCAGTAGAGTTTCTGCTCCTCGATGTCAAGGGTGACACACTCCAGGTGTTCAAGGTTCCCAGTGAAGAGAGTTTTTACAGATGTGCCATCCATGTTAGCACTGGCAATCTTGGCAGGAACCCCACTGTCAGTTCCCTGGTCTGACCAGTACAGCTTCCTACAACCATGAAAAACACCAGCATGTAACAAAACAGAAGGTGGATTTGAGTCAGTGACATAGATGACAATGTGTATTACTTGTCCTCAAGATGCTCACAATATAATGGGTAAAAGCTGAAAATCAATATCTCATTGCATACAATGTGGAGGGGTATTTCACCAGTGTTCTACCAATGTCAGTATATTTATTTCTTAGCTATAATCAGAGTAGAGGCCATTTAAAATGGTGTCTGGAATAAGAGGCTAGCGTTTCCCACTGGCAGCTGAACCTTTAGCAAGGTCAGATGTGTGGGAAGCTTATGACAAGGAAGAAGCCTACATCAATAATCCCTCCATCTTCAGTACATAGTGAAGGCCAAAGCTAATATAAAAAGCTGCCAAGTACACTCCCTGATCACTTATCAGGCCTCATTCAGTTCTTCTCCAAATCACCATCTACCACAGAACCAGCTACTTAATTACCTAACCTGATTTCTGTGATGAAAAATGCAAAGACTTTTGAAAACTGACACAGAACATAGGAGAAATAATGAGTAACACTCTTCTGTGAGAGTGGAATCTCATCATCATGCTGTTATGGGGTCAGGAAGACTTCTTTTTTCTTTCTATTTCACAGCGATCATGTACACATGAACCATAATCACACAGCATTGCCAAACCCATGATAGGTGAAAAATGTATTAAAGTATATGAAGGGCTGCTTTCCATTTCCACCGAAGAAAAACTTCTAGACTTGTACCCAACTTTTAATTCCTTTTGGTTGCACCTCCTTCTGTATCTTCAATAGATAATCCTCTTACATTCTTTTCTGAAAAGTCCTCAAACCCCTTCATTTAAATAGTCTTTATTCACCTACCTCTTCCACCACCAAATCAATATGCCCATCCCTTGAATTTCATCTTCAACTCTAAACTTCTCTGCCTCTAAGTTCTCAAACTCTGAAATGCTCTGCTTTGACCAAAAACTCATTTCCTCCTTGCTTTAATTTTTCCTATTAAACTTGTTTTTTGCCCTTAAACCCTGCCTGAGCTCCCAACCCTCCAGTCCCTCTACACCTGGACATCATATGTAACCATTTCAATAATATTCTTATTTATTCTTTTGGGCTCCCACTGTGCCTAAGCTAATCTCCAACCCTGGGTTTCTGCCATTTTTTTTTTTTCTTTCTCCTCTCCCATTTCAGGTTACCAAGAATTTCCTGGACATAGCACAAAACTTTCGTGAATTCTGAGTTCACTAAAAATTTAAGTTTCCTAATCTAAGCCGAGGATTCTCATCCCTAGCAGATTTTATATCATGTTCCCCATATTGACTCTTTCAAGTCATTCCTGTTCTTCATAAATTTCTAATTCCTTCCCCATAACTTTCACTCTCAATCAATTATTTCTTCATCATTGATCTTTCATCTGCTGCTAAAGAATACGCTCAGGTTTCTCTATTCTGAAAGACATTTTCCTGTTACATTTTGACCTACAACTTTATCTTTCTCTAGCTTTCCAATACAAAACTCTTAAAAGAGTATCCACATTTCCTCATCCTCCTTCCATTCTTTTAACTTCTACTATCTCTGTTGAACATCCTCTCTCGAATATCACCAGAGACTCTGTGATCGCCTCAGCTCTTTATTAATGATCATCCACAAAGATATTTTTCTGCAAAAACTGGTTCAGTAACATTTACCACAACTTTCTCAAGACTTTCCCTTCACTGAGAATCCAAGACATTAGATCCTCAAGTCTCTGTCTTTTTTCTCCTCCTATGTCCTCTGACAAAATTCTAAGCTCTTCTAATCGTCTCCCAACCCAACTGGGTTGCTCTTAGTCACTTGAACAAACACTCTATTTTCTGTCCCTTTGCTCTTGACCTTCCATCCTTCATATCACATGATATATCTTAAAAGCTAGCTCTGCCTAGTGAAATTCTAGCTATGCTTTAAGATCCAGTCCAAATGATATCTCTTCCACCAAGCTGAAAGGTCGCCTCTTTATAGCACTATCATCCCAATATTTTTAGCCTCTCTTATGGCTCTTAATCATATATGAACCTGGGTTATTGTTCTTTATACACGGGCCTTACCCTCCTTACTAAGCCATAAATCCTTAAGGTTGCAAAGGTTGCAAATTAGGTCTTTAATCCTTGTATCCACCCTCGAAACTCCCCAACATGGCCCCATGAAAGAGACTGCTTCCACTTGCCAAAATTAATGTCTTCCTCTTCTCTCTAGGTAAATAGGTGGACTGCATGTCCTTCTGTGCAGTTAGCTGTGGTCACGTGACCCAATTGTAACTTAAGGGGTGTGAGCAGAAGTGGTGTGCACTACTTGTAGGCCTGGCTCATAAAAACCTCCCAGCAAATTTCTGAATGTTCTTTCCTTTACTGCTCAAAAGATGCTGATACTTAGAATGACCTAGGAAGCCTCCTACCGAAGATGGTAGAGCATCCATCAGCCTGGGTCCTGGAATGACTATGTAGAGTAGAGCTTCCTCCCATCTTCTGCCCAAACCCCACTGCCCATATAAAATACAAATAAATTTCTATTTTCTTTGAGCTATTACATATTTTCGAGTTTATTTGCTCCAACAGTTAGCCTATCTTAACTAATACACCACCCAAAAAGGTGCACAATGCAGAAATGTCTCATAAATGAAAAATAAATAATAAGTGAACCTGAGTTTCAAAAGTAGAATTTAAAACCTAAGATGATCCTTCTTCTAGAAAGAATAACTGAAAACTAGTACAAGCCAGCAGGCACAGAATAGAATGTTTGCTTCTTGTGCCGTTTAAGAATTGGATTTGGTTTCCATGTCATCCTTGTCTGAAACAGCTAATAGAAATTACTTCTTCAGTGCTCTCCTAGGCCTAAGAATCTGATGACTTTCAAACATTAAGCCAAAATCCACTTGGAATGATGTGACAATCTCTTTTTTAAAAAATCAATGCTTATATTTTACAATTCGTTATTCTGGTTTATAATATGGTATAGTAGATCAACAGAATGAAATAGCCAATCAAACAGACCAGAGGACTCCAGCTGACATCCATTAAGTCCATTTTCTCCTAACTGGTCTCCCTGGCCCTGGCCTCTCTCCACATCAATCCTGACCAATTTTTCTAAAACACAAATTTGGTTCTATCACTCCCTTCCTCAGAATTCCTTCCTGGGAAGAGAAAACCAAATACTACATGTTCTCACTTGTAAGTGGGAGCTAAACATTGAGCACACATGGACATAAACATGGGAAAAATAGACACTGTGGACTATCAGAGAGGGGAGGAAGAGAACAGAGCATGGGTTGAAAAACTAACTATTGGGTACTATGCTCACTATCTGGGTACAATATACCCATGTAACAAACCTGCACATGTGACCCCTATATCTAAAATAAAGGTTGAAATTTTAAAAAAAATCCCTACTTGCTCCTTATTACTCAAAAGAATAAAGTTCAATTCCTTAGCATGATATTAAAGGCCCTCCATGATTTGTCCCCAAATGACCTTATCTACTGTATCTCCCATGTGGTCAACAGCTTCCTACTCTAAGCCTCTGGTTCCAGCTCTCCCCACAATCATGCTAAGTGCCGCCATACTTCTGTGCCTTCATTGCTCCCTTGGCCTCAAGAACCACTGCCTGGTTGCAACCCATTCTCCGCCTACTAGAAGGCTTCTCATCCTTCAAGGTCTATTGCAAATGTTACACATCCCCTTAGAGCTTTCCGTGTCCTTTCAAAGTCAGAATATATTGTCAATTCTTATAGTGCTATTTTAAAATTCCTAAAAGTCTTGCTTGTTTGGAATTAATTTTAAATCCAGTGTTGTTGATTTGAAGACCACAGAATAAAATATAAACAGTATCCTGCACACTAAATACAGGTCAGAGCTATTTCTCTTTCTCACTGAGCTCCATTATTATTCAAATGTTAACATATGAAATCAGAAGATGTCCTAAATTTGAAATCTTCCATTTTGTCAGACCCTGGCATTAACAAGAACAATGCTGCATAGAAGACATGTGCCATTTATGAATACTCACCCACGAGTAGGATCAACAGTTATGCCAATTGGAAAGCCAACTCCAAGAGCTGTCCCATCATTGGCAATCAGTGTTTTTCTGTATCTGATATCTCCGTGGAGTGTCAAAACCTATAGCATAAAATAACTTATTAGAACTGAGTTTCATAAGGGGAACCAAAGGAAACTGAGATGAAGGAGAACTTATATACAAAACAAATTCCAAAGCACAATTAGGGGTGAACGAGAGAGGGTTTGCATGAGATTTCAGATCATCTCTATTGCACTTCAGGGAAATGAGGAAATTAGCTCAATAGAAAAGGAGAGTAAGAGAAGTAAAATCACCTCCCAAGTTCCTACTTCCAATTCACCTAAAATTTCAGGAGGGAACATTTTTATGGATAAAAGGAAGACTCAGTTGGGAAAACATAGAGAGCCACTGCCTGAAGAAACTGCAAAAATTCTTCAGGAAAGCTAAGAGAAATCTCTGGAAGAGACAAATGAGAACCCACAGCTTTCCTGCACCCCGATGACCAGGCCGTGGCACTTGGTGGCCAATTACTGCCAACACAGTCGATCAAAATAGTCCAAATTTACTCAGAGGTACAGTGAATTCTGTTCCAAGTCAACAACCTAAGCTGAAACACATGAGCTGAAATCTCTGCCCTGCCAGGTCCTGACTGTACAACCTGAGGCAAATAAATTCACCTCTCTGAAATCGATCAGTCAAATATGGATGAAAGCATTATCTTCTGCACAGACCTCAGTCTAAGAGATAATACAGGTAAAGCACTTAGCGCAGCACCCAGCACAACTGTGTTCAATAAACTTATATTGTTTAATTGGTCCATCTACTGGTCACATACTATGTATGAGGTATTGGAGCAAACATTATTGTATTTGATCCTTACAATTCTGTGAGGTAGATCCCATCATTTTTCTCAATACAGATGAAGAAAAAGAGGCCTAGAGAGGTTTAGTGGCTTTCCCAAGGCTGTTTGTGATTATTACTGTTACAATCGCAGTGCTAACAGGGCCCTGATACAGCACATAGAAATATGGTTTATTGAACTAGAAGGAAGTTTCTTATTGCAATGAAGCTATTTTAATACGTACCTAAGACAGTCTAAGAGACAACTAGTAAGAAATCAGAAAATGCCTGTTGATTTTTGCTTTAAGGTTTTTCTATAAAATTGCTTTTCAATACAAATAGATTATCTGTGATTCTCCATCTCTCATGCATGTGCACACGTGCACACGCATACACACACACACACACACACACATTCTTCTTCTCTCCCTCATTCTTTTCCCTAAATTTTTTCTCTCTATTGTCTGGTATCTTTCACTCCTGCTTGGACTAAGGTAACTTTTCTTTTCTCAGTTTGCCTCTTTCTGCTACAATTTCTCTCCTTTTCCTACGACTAAGGATCTCTTTAGTTCAAAGTTCCTTTTCTTGTTTTCTGGAATATGCAGAGCTCTCTCTCACATGGCCACTCTGTAGGCTTCACAATTCAGCTATAAAATTTCTTTTAGTGGATGGGCGCACAGCTACCCCTAGTGGATAATAGTTTCTTCAATGGTTCTCTTATTTTCAAGTTGGAGTTAAACGCGAACTACTCTTAGGCAGGAAGGCATATTATACAGGTAAACAGAAAGTGAATACGATTCCTATTTTCTTAATTAATCCAACAATCACCCGGAAGAATTACTTACAATTTAAATGACCCAAGGGGAAACACCAGTAAAACCATTAAAAGGGCAATTTGCCCTTGGGTCATTATTCTCATAGGTCTTTTATGGATCTTCTAAAAATATCGATCATTTGAGGGAAACAGCACTCTGTATTTACAGAATACCTCCGTGTTATGAAGTACTTTTACTTATTCAGCCATAAATTCCACTGTACAGATGAGAAAACAGAGGCTCAGAGAAGTTAATTTGTCCAAGGTCAAATAGTCAAATAGCTCATGAGTAGAGAAAATGCAGTGCTGTCCCCAGTCATAAAATGCATTTCCATGTTTCAGGGTCTTTATTCAACTGTTTTTCTCTGCCTGGGACACCTTTTCCCTATGTCTTCATTTGGCAGAAATAAAAACAGTCGTCCCCCCTCATCCCTGAGGAACACATTCCAAGATCACCAGTGGATGCCTGAAACCTCACATAGTACTGAAGTCTACTATGTTTTTTCCTGCACACACACACCTACGATAAAGTTTAATTTATAAATTAGACATGGTAAGAGATTAACAATAATCCGAAAATAGAACAATTATAACAATATACTGTAATAACAATTATGTGAATGTGGTCTCTCGCTCTCTTGCCTTTTAAATATCTTATTGTGCTGTACTCACCTATTCTCAGGCCACTGCAGGTAACTGAAACCTCAGAAAGTGAAACCCTCGGATGAGGAAGGATGTATTAGTCATCTTTTAAGACTCAGCTCACAAGTAACCACGAACGGGAAGTCTGCACGCTCTCTCCCCTCACTTATACCTCTGCCTCCAATCACTAGCACTTTATATTCACTGGCCTTATCACACTTACGACACTGAAGCACAGGTATTTGTTTATGTATCTATCTCACAGATATGTCAGCTACTTAAAGAGAGGGAAAAAAATATTTTATTCATCTTGGAATATCCAGGACCAGCTGATCCATAGAAAGCATTTCCTAGTGCTCATTAAATGAATGAATAAAATAAGCAAGCAACCCAGATTCAAAGCCAGGTCTTTGGACTCCAAATCAGAGTATCTTTCCTCTGTACCTCACTGCATCCGGGCATAATAAGAAACTCTTGGTTCATGTGGTTAAAGTGGCCTTACCAATCCACACACACATGCATGCTCAGTTCTTCTCCAACTGGCTGCTATTGCAATTGTACCTAACACTAATGGGAAAGACATGTTCCCTGCTTTTGGAAAACTACCAGTTTAAAAGAAAAGAACCCCATTTACTAATCAAGAGACCAAGAGATAAAATAAAAGCATATTAATTGCCGTTTGGAATTAAGACAGCTTTGCACTGGGTGGACTCTAGAGAGATGTGAGTTTCGTAGTAAGTGTCTTAGGCAGTAAATGTTGCCTATGTTTAATGGGAGGATGAGAGTTTTAGTTGAAATCATGAAAAGTATTTTCTGCCACTGTCAAAGAGGGTTAAACCAGCCTGGATTGCCAGAGTTGTAGTTTATAAAAGTGCAAAGAGAGAATACTGCCTGGGAATTAGAGCAGTGAAGCTGACCATTTAAGACAATCTCTTAGCTTCTGTGGGCCTTGGTTTCCTATGTAAAAAAAAGAAAAAAAAAAATAGAGCTTGAACAGAGGAGTCTCCAAGGGGCCCTTCACGTTAACACCTGGTGATTCTACCCGGTTTGAGATATTTGTGCGTACTGCTAATTTCCCTCTCATCACGAATGGCTACCACACTTGCCTGCCCTCAGGAATGTTGAGAGGATTAAATTAGATGCTAGTGGAAGATCTTTGTAAACTCAAGCACTGTTCCAGCGAGAGCTCTTTTCTCTGCCTGGGACACCTTTTCCCTATTTCTTCATTTGGCAGAAATAAAAACAGTCGTCCACACTCATCCATGGGGGATACATTCCAAGATCACCAATGGATGCGTGAAACCTCAGATAGTACCAAACTCTACATAGGCTGTGTTCTTAGTCTACAGAGAGTGCTTTTTAGTGTAGATAGGTGCTCTAAATTAGCCACCAGGCTACTGTGTGCCTTCCTCATCTTCAGTGTCTTTCTGAATGCTCCAAAGAAAAACCAGCTTGCCAGCTGGTGCCCACCTAAAGCAGTGGATTGTCAGGGCTCTGCTAACTATCGCCCACCAAAACCTTCTCCTTGCTTTGAGAAGTTTCACTTTCAAAATTATTATGAATTAATAATCCCTTCCATGTTTTATCCTTCTCTCAGAGTGGAGCAAACCAACACTAGTCAAGTTACCTCTGACTTCCTTCATGTGATTTCATACCTGTGCCTCATCTAGAATTTCTTCTGGGAATTAGAGTAAAAAGAACATTTATCTTGAAGAAGAGAGTATCAGAGGAATTAGAATCGAGTTTCTACTTTCTGTTTTGCTGTTAGAAAAACTGTACTGGAGCCATAGAAAGATTTCCACCTAAGAACAGAGGCAAACTATAAATTTGGTTGAGAACTGAAATAGCATTGAAGATTAGATGAGGAAACACAGTAAAAATTCCCTGCTTACCATAATCTTCCCTTTATGTTGAATTCCCTATGTAACTTTTATTGATCTTCTTATATATTATTTTTTAAATTACCTAAAATACTTTTATAGCAGCAAGGTAGTATTGATAATTAGGAGGAAACAAAATAAAGCAATAGAAAGTTCAAATAATTTATTTTTGCCAGCCAGGCACCGTGGCTCATGCCTATAATCCCAGCACTTTGGGAGGTTGAGGTGGGCGGATCACTTGAGGTCAGGTGTTCAAGACCAGCCTGGCCAACATGGTGAAACCCCATCTCTACTAAAAATACAAAAAATTAGCCAGGCATGGCGGCACACACCTGTAATCCCAGCTACTCAGGTGGCTGAGACAGGAGAATTGCTTGAACCCAGGAGCTGGAAGTTGCAGTGAGCCAAGATCGTGCCACTGTACTCCAGCCTGGGTGACAGAGTGAGACTTCGTCTAAAAAAAAAAAAAAAAAGAATTTTTTAAGGTGGTTTTCCTCTTTCACTTCAGAGACTTTGATAGTTAACACTAGTATCTTTTCCCTTTTTCTTGCTTAAAAATGATTCCAAAATCCACATGAGATCTACTCCTGATACTAGAGTTTACATCAGTTTAAATCCAATGTTTGTGTAAATAGTATTATGGAATCATTACCTCAATTGACTGAGTTCTAGGATTGGTAGAATAAAGATTTCTTGAAACCCAATCTAAGGCCAGGTTCATAGAAGGCCCCACCATAGATACAGAAGCAAACACTGTCCTGTTGGTGCCATCTGTCTTCACTCTGTGAATTTCACCCTGGAAAGAAAGACAAGTGGAGGTGAGCAGTTCCAAGGCCATGGCTCCTACATAAGAACCCTTTCTTCACCGTGGCTACAGCCAGCTGCTGTATTTCTTGAACACTCCTTACACTCAGAGGAAAGGCAAACAAAGGTTCAGCACCATTGGGTAGGCTTCAAACGATTTTTCAGTGTGTCACTGGAATACACAAGGCTTACCATTCAAGCTATCTCCAGTACTGGCTACAGAGATAGTTCTTAACTACCACAAGCATATGAGTCATAAGAAAAACCCAAGTCACAGATGTGGATCAGAAGGCTAGGAGTATATTTTGTATATGGGTGACAAACACGAAACGCAAAGATCTTTCTTCTCTACCTCCTTTATAGTCTCCTTGCCCTTTCCCTATTCTTACAGGTTTTTTCCCTGAAGGTTGAAGAAAATGTCCTATGAGGAAGAGAACTGGAAAAGTGTTCATTCTTACCCTAGAGGCAAATATTCTAAAGGAAGGCCCCAGAACCACATCAAATGCTTTCACTAAATTCCCTTAGGGAACTACTACTTTTGTCTTGAGTTTTGATCGTTTTTATATTCGTCGAATATTTTCTACTAGCTTAAGACTCCTCTAGGGAGTTGCCTAGTATTTGTTGAGACCTTAATAAATCAATCCAATGCATAATTCCAGCAAGCATTGTGACTGCTGCTTCTTGGCATGTATACTGTGGTCAGAAGCAGGTAATTCAGTGCAGGGCAAATCATAAGCACTTCTAGAAAATACTTGGTGAATAAGTAAATAATACACAATAGCTTAAATTTGTTTCTCTTTCTAAAGCTAAAGAGTTTTATGATTTTTGCTCCAGACCAAGCTCACATTTATACCCCTCATTGAATCAAAAAACTTAGGGATAAATTTATTTCCACATCGTTTCCCTTTCAACAAAAGTTTGCATATTAAAAAAAATTAGTGCGGGCAGGCTCTTCAAGAATAAATTATATACTTTGAATGTTATTCAAAACTTACTGGATTTTCAACCCAATAGATGTATTGCTCAGCGTCATCAAATTCAACATCTAAACCATTCTGTATCCCTGCTATGGGGACCATAGCATCATTGCTCTTCACATCAGGATTAAGGGAGATTCCAAAAATTATATGTTGCCTTACAGTTATTAAGAAAGGTTGATCATCTGTGAAAATAGAAGAATATCAGTCAAAATCATATCCCACTATTCCCAGACATTTACAGCAATGGAAGGCAGTAGCCTGTTACCATCATATGGGCTAAAATGACATTGCAGCATTGCAGCAATAAATACAATGTACTTCATCAGACAAGCATGGGCCTTTTACAGGGTTTCAGTGGGCTGCTGGACCACAAGACCTCCAACCCCACATGCAACACTGTTTAGACTTTTTCAAGGCAGGTTGGTATTTATCTTACTCTTCACTGAGTCCTTACACTGATAAACCACCCATGTTTGCTAAACCTCACAGACAGGAGGTTCTTCCACTTCTACACACAGACAAACCTCACTAATACTGATCTCAGGGAAAGGAGAGTTGAGTTTTGAAAAAAAAAAAAGTGAAAAAAATCATTTAGACTATTCTTGTGAAAGGCAGCTTACTAGTTTTAAGAATGTTCAGAAAATAAAACAACACTACAAAGTGTTGCCTAGTATTTATTGAGACCTTAATAAATCAATCCAATGTATAATCCCATCAATTGTTACTTGAGTAGTGTCTCTCTTCCCCATAAGATTTTAACTCCCAAAGGTCAATGACTGTGTCTGATTTGCTTATTATTGTGTCCCAGGGCCTGGTACTCAGAGCCTGGCATAAAATATTTGCCCAATAAATGTTTGCTAACTAAATGGATGACCACATGACTACATTAATGTAGAAGTGAATATGTAAATAGTATCTTCCAAAGTTCTCAAAACTGTCTACACATTGTAATTTAAACATTCCCATAATATCTGAAATTATCAGTTCACTTAGCCACCTTACCAGATAATAAAAGTTCCTTTTTCAGAAACAATTTAATCTTTATCCTGATCCCCATCAAGAGTAGGGTTTTAAAATTCCTCTCTGAGAAAAGGAAAACTTCTGAATCTAAGTTTTGTGTTAAGATATATGTATAAGATACATCACATATTAAGACAAAGTATAAAATAATCAATCATTACATAACTTTCATAAGCTAAACATGACGTTTTCATTATTTTTATAATCTGGGAAACTTTCCATCTTCAGCAGGATGACTTGGTCATTTTTTCTTCACTTATTTTCATATCTCATTAGCTTTTCCTTGTTCCTATCATTTCTATTACTGAGAAATAAGCCGGTTTTTATTAACTTAGGACAAATTTAAATTTAGTCTAATGTAAATTTTGCATCTAGTAATGCTTTACATTTTTCAAGTACTGCAATGTATAGTCTTCCACAACAAGCCTGCAAAGTTGTTTTCAGCTGGAGCAAATGAGATTTGCAGGCGCTCAGTGACTTCTGCAGGAAACAGTAATAGGAGATGGACCCTGGCCCATTCACTTCCAAGCCCTTCCTCTCTCAGCTGCTCCACATTGCCTCTCTTCTGAACAACTGCAATTGCAATAAAAATCGCCTCTCATTGATTGAGAATGTGCGCCATACTGCATGCATCAGGTAAATATTTCCCTTAATTTATCTCCCTCAAGTTTCCTAAGTTTGTTTGTCAGACAGGTCCTCCCTCAGTTTGCAAATAAGACACAAGGAAATCAAGCAATTTAAACAAGGTCACACAACCAGGCCTCCTGGACTCCAGAATCTACGTTTTTCATCACTACACTGCAAATATCGCAGGCCAGGTACTATTTATTGAGTATCAAATTACCACTCATTTCATTTGGTTTAACTGCAATTAAAAAAAAAAAGCTAGATTATGAGTTTCAGCTGTACCAAGAAATTATCTTGGGATGATATTTAAGTATGTATTGATTATATGTTATTAATGTTCATTGGCTCAATAGAAATAATACTTCTGTCCCAGTTTTATGGGGGACTTTAAATTCTTACTCACTCAAAACCTGATTCTGCCCTTTTGAATGGCTCATCTCCCTTTGCTTAATTGGAGTAATTCTCAACCAAAGCATTGTTTAGGGCCTAAAAACTTTGCTTATCTCATCCATCATACATGGGCCTTCTTGACTCCTCCATGGCACTCTTCCCTTAAGCACCATCTGCTTCTACTCCTTCCTGGGGATCATGTCTCAAGCCCTTTATCTGATAACTGCTGGTGTACTGAGAACATTTACCACCGATGAACATTTGCAGGCAATGGACCAGAGAGCATGATCTCCTGAAACTGTAAGCGTCATGGTGGGGGATGATGCCAGGGGAGTAATAGAAAGGAAGTGGCAGTAAGACAACAGGTAGCACAGGGAGGTGCCTGAAAAGTGCTATATGGGAAAGCAAAAAGAATTGATTTCACACACTGCACACATATCTAAGGAGCAAATGGGTAAAAATAGAGGACTGGGGAAGGAACAAAAATGGATATTGGAGAGTTTGTCATTCACTCAATATTTACTGAGTGCCACCATGTACCATGAAGTGCCACAGGCAATAAGTATACATCTACAGGTAGAGGCTTTATCGTCAAGGAACATAGCATCTAGAGGGCAAGACCAAGTATACGAGCCCTTACAATTCATTATGACAATGGCACGAAGGGGTAGGCACAGAGGCATCTAGGGTTGCATGGAAAGGAGTTCAGGAGGTGGTGACAATTAAGTAGGTCAGTGTGTCTCTGTTTTTTGAAATTAAAGATCATCTCTTCATTTCTATTTTCCATGTCATAATCCCATTAATGTTGGTGTCAGCAGAGTCATGAAGACATTATAGTCAGGAATGGGAAATCAATGTTGTAATTGAATGACAATATATATGATCCCCAAACCTAGGTCCTCCTTAAGTCATACCCTGCACAAGCTGATCAGCACTGCAGCCTTCGCTGGAGCAAGGACAAGGAGTGTTCTCTTATCTTGCACAAAATTACTGAAGCAAGTGCCTTGTGCCCGAGACTGAGTCCGAAGTCTATTTGTATTTGGAGTAATTTTAGGGGTGCTGAGGTGATGTTTGGCTTGAGTTTTGTTTGTTTATTTGGTTTTGGCATTGTGAGGAATCTATTTTCTAAAGAATTTAAAAAGTCTCATACAGAGAAAGCACTCACTAGAACATAAAATTAGAAATAAACAGAACCATCTCATAATTGCCCTATCCAACTATAACCACTATTGGCACTTGTGTGTTTTTGCTTCCAGACTTTTTTAATGCATGTTTTTACAGGGCCAATATTGTGCGATATCTGCTTATTTTACTTAACAGTATCACAGAAGCACTTCCACATATATTCCAGCCACTTAGTAAACACCAGTTTAAAAGCTATTCAACAGTCAAATCAAGTAAAATGTTTCCACCTATAAATGTTAACAAGTTTTCTAAACTTCTTGTTGGGAAAAAAGATGTGGAAACCTTTTTTCGGTTAACATATATTGGCAATCAGTTACTCAGCTAGTGCTCTGAAACCAGCAGGGAAATCCTAAGAAAAAGTTCCTCTTCAGTAAAGTCAATCCATGAGAGAACCACTAGTGGAATTATTTGTGAAACAACAAAAGGCGCTATTTAAAATTAACACTTATCAATCATCATCAGAGAGTAATATTGATTACACCAACCCCCAATGTGCAGTTCAACAATCTTTTTGTGCTGAAAGAATGCTTTGTATCTGAAATGTCTACAGCCCAGTTTAATCTTCTCCTGAAAGACTCTAGGGACACACTAAATTAAACAATGTCAACCAGGATTAGGTACATAATGAGTCTCTGAGGAAAAATGGCAAATGCCAGTCCCTCTGTGAGAATTACCAATAATTAAAATCTTTCATCATGAAAGTATCATTGCACAATATTACATGCTGATGGAATTTGCTTTTCAGTAAGCCTACATCTGCATAATATCTAAACACTAAAAGTTTCCTGAATTTAGTATATATTTTCCATTCTAGATTAGGACTAGATTCCCTTCTAGATTACGACTCTATTATCTCTTAATTTAGGAATATGTGATAATTAAACATTTAAGTTGAACTTGTCTACAACAATTTTCATCAGTATCAAAATATATTCACTCACTTCACTGAGAAATGAAAGGGAACTTGGGTTTAGAGTAACTTCTTAGATTTTTAAGCAATAATAAATTATATTTTTAAGTGTATTATATACAAGTACACACTCCAGAAGAAATCTCTTTTGTGAACCAGCTGCAACTTTTCCTTCTTTTCTTACTCCCTTAAGTACTTGGTATAATCCTCCACATACTCTTCAATCGACCCAATAAAATATCTCTAGGATGAGATAAAGATTAAATTGCTCAAATAGTCACTTGTAATATCTCATACAGACACAATTCTCCTTCTTAAAGTATCAGATGGTAATAGTAACAGTACTGAAACTGGAGTCAGAAGACCCAGGCTAGAACACTCATCAACTATTGGTTATAAGAATGAAAATGAGACAATGGAACCAGGTGCAGTGGTTCAGGTCTGTAATCCCAGCATATTGGGAGGCTAAGGCAGGTGGATGGCCTGAGGGCAGAACTTGGAGACCAGCCTGGGCAACATGGCAAAACCCCATCTCTACAAAAAATACAAAAATTAGCCAGGTGTGGTGGTATGTGCCTCTAGTCTTATCTACTCAGGAGGCTGAGGTGGGAGAATCACATGGGCCTGGAAAGTGGAGGCTACAGTGAGCTATGATTACACTATTGCACTACAGCCTGGGCATCAGAGCAAGACCCTATCTGAAAAAAAAAAAAAAAAAAAGAGTGAGAAAGAGACAATGGACATGAAAAATGAAGCTGTACACAAACATTAAGAATGTTTACTTCTTAGGTGCAGAATTTGGAACTTCCCATTACCATGTCTTGTCAGAGAAGTCTAACTGTACCCAGGTGAGAGAAAATGTGAGGTTACAGATTGTTCAATCACATGCACAGATAACATTAGTTCCATATACAGAAACTATATTACAACCAAGGCACTCAGTGACATCACCCCATACAACACACATCATTCTGCAGACACCTGAGGAATCAAAGGACACAGCACACGTTCAGTCGCAATTGGGTTTAGAGTTTCCACTGCTTGGCACAAACTATGACCAGATCCGTCTTCAGAGTACACATAAGGCACATACTATACCTCTCAAGCAATTCAGGAGATCAGGAGACAGACTCCATCCTGAAGGACAAACACAGGAGTAAAAATGGGGCCCCTGTGAGGAAAGCAGGCACAGATGGCTGCAGCGGGAAAAGGCACATGGATTCACAGCTGTATGAGAAAGAAAGAAAGCACCAGTGAGTGGAAAACCACCACATTAAAATCAAAACAGAGTCATGCTCTTAGCGTCCTCCCAGAGGCCCCAGTACTGAGGGGCTTAAGTACGTCGTTACCTCTGTTGTTTTCTTTTGTTTTGTTTTCACTGAACTACTTACACTTTCAACTTCCCTAGCATTAGGCTTTCAACTTAGAATTCATAACGGCCATGAGAGAGAAGAATGACTCAAGGTTACAGATCAATCCAGTCTATAACTAGATTATGAACAAACAGCCACTGAATAATCTGGAACTTGTAATAGAAATATGATGCCAAGTAATCTGTCTCCTTGCCTCACCTAAAAGAGATCTTTTTGCATTAAAATAAAAGTTGTGTGTTTGATGTGTGACCTTGTAGTTTACCTAGAGTTTTCCAGATTTGGTTAGATAATAATCTTTTATTTTTCTACTGATGATATCTCTGTGTGTCTCTGCACCTTGAAAATCAGGATTCTGTGTGGCCCCCCCACACAGGATGTTCCATAGTCCTGTATATTCTTATTACACATATCATGCTATTAATAGATTATTAATCCATCACTCACCAGAAAAATGGTAGGTACTCACTGTATACCAAACACCATTCTAAGCACTGGGGACGCTATAAAAGTGGAGTATATATTCGAGCAAAAAGGAACAGAACTAAACTGAGAGAGACAGCAAGAGAGATTTCAGAACATGAGGGTAAAGAGCAAAAGAATTATGAGGGGGTGGCTATTTTAGGTAGCATGGTCAATGAGGGCCTCCCTGAGAAAGTGACATTTGGGTAGAATCCTAAATGACACGCTAAGCAACTCATGCAGAGATCTGGAAGAGAGATGTTCCAGGCAGAGGGAAGAGCTAGCACAGAAGCTGAGAGGCAGGAGTCGCCTGCTGTGCTTTTAGACCGTAATGAAATCCAATGCGGCAACAGCGAGTGGGAGAAGAGAACAGGGAAATAGCAGCGACCACATGCTGAAGTGTGTGAGAAACAACGGCAGAGTTTTGAGAAGAGAGGGTTAAGTGAAGATCAAGTGACTTATTTCCCTCTCCCACCAGAAAGAACAGTACGGATGCCAAATCTTTCACCTAGCCACCCATACCATGCACTTTAGGACGGCTCGTGCTGGCTACAGCAGAGCACCTAGAAGGCAGTGCTGCCATAATAAACTAGTCCTAAAAGTAAGCTGCTTTTAATCACAGAGTGGTAGCGGTAAGAGGATCAAAGGCACTATCTGTTCTGTACTCCATTGGTCAGCTGAGGAAACGGAGACTCATGTGAGGGTCACAGAGGTAGTAACCAAATGCTGAAATGATATAATTCAGATGTGCTGCTGTTATATCCAAGGTTTGAATTTTCCATGGTAAATAAAAGTAATGGCAATGTCAGGACTGGGGAAAGTATAGAGTGGGGTGGTTTGTAAAGAGAAAATGAAAATGTATTGCCCAAACAAATGGGTCTGTAACAGTGTGCATTTAGCATTCCCAGCGTCAGTGTTTTCCAAGCTACTCCCAGGCAGGAGGTTTCTCTGTACCACTCACAATTTGGTTGTTTCGAAGGATGAACTGCAACAATCCCAAGGGGCCATTGAATATTATACATTACAACTGACTGATTCCCTCCATGCCACTTGTTGGCTCGCATAACCCGACGAGTAGCACGGTCAGTCCAGTACACAGAGTCTTCAAAGAGAGTTAGAGCATAGGGATGCCGTATAATCTGTGAGGCAGAAAAGAACAGTGAGACCTCATCCAAAAATCAAAGCCAAGGTGCACTGAGTCAAAGAGGATATGTGCTCAAGCAGATGCTTTCCTTTAGCATGTCATTATTAAATAAAAACACAAGGAAGTCATGGTACAAAAGAGTGGCAAAAAATACACAATTCATCCTATATCCCACTAAACCATTCAAGATCCTTTCACATACACATGTCATTTATTCTTTATGTTTGCCTTGGTAATTACAGTGGGCATCTATTTTACAAATGAAAACAAAACTGAAGCACAAAAAGCAAGATGACTTATCAGGATCACCTACTAGTTAGAAGTTAGATGGAACTAGAGAGCTTAGAGACTCCTCATCTCCCACTCCCATACCCCAGACTTCACTCCATCATCAGCACCCTTGTGCCTGCTATTTCCACTGTCTTGTGCTGCCACTCACTGATTCACATCGATCTGTTACAGTTTAGCTGCATCTTTCCTTCAAGTCACAGCAACCATACAATGGCAATTTTTTCTTTTTTTAAAATTATTTTTTATTTATTTTTTTAAATTTTACTTTAGGTTCTGGGATACATGTGCAGAACGTGCAGGTTTGTTACATAGGTATACGCATGCCATGGTGGTTTGCTGCACCTATCAACCCATCATCTAGGTTTTAACACTCACATGCATTAGGTATTTGTTCTAATGCTCTCCCTCCCCTTGCCCCCCACCCACCGACAGGCCCCAGTGTGTATGTTCCCCTCCCTGTGTCCATGTTTTCCCATTGTTCAACTCTCACTTATAAGTGAGAACATGCGGTATTTGGTTTTCTGTTCTTGTGTTCGTTTGCTGAAAATGACGGCTTCCAGCTTCATCCATATCCCTACAAAGGACATGGACTCATTCTTTTTTATGGCTGCATAGTATTCCATGATGTATATGTCTATCATTAATGGGCATTTGGGTTAGTTCCAAGTCTTTGCTATTGTAAATAGTGCTGCAATAAACATATGTGTGCATGTGTCTTTACAGTAGAATGATTTATAATCTTTTGAGTATATACCCAGTAATGGGATTGCTAGGTCAAATGGTATTTCTGGTTCTCGATCCTTGAGGAACTGCCACACTATCTTCCACAATGGTTGAACTAATTTACACTCCACCAACATTGTAAAAGCATTCCTATTTTTAATCGGGTTCAATAATAGCTCTTTGATAAAATATGTATTTTCTTTATTTTCCCATTTAACTTGTGAAAATAAATTCATTAGAATTTATTGAATAAAAAATATTACATAAAGAACAGGACTGAGAAACATAAATCTAGTTAATTTTTTTTTTTTTTTTTAAAACAGGGTCTCACTCTGTCACTCAGGCTGGAGTGCAGTGGCACAATCACAGCTCACTGCAGCCTTGACCTCCCTGGGCTCAGGCGATCCTCCCACCTCAGCGTCCCAAGTAGCCAGGACTATAGGCACACACCACCATGCCCAGCAAATTTTTTTTTTTTTTTTTTTGTAGAAATGGGGTTTTGCCATGTTACCCAGGCTGGTCTTGAACTCCTGGGCTCAAGCAATCCACCAAACCTCAACCTCTCAAAGTGCTAGGATTACAGATGTGAGACAATGTGCCTGGCCAAGTTAAGTTATAAATTTTTACTTGACAATTTTTTTTTTTTTTTTTTTTTTTGAGACAGAGTCTTACTCTGTCACCTGAGCTGGAGTGCAGTGATGCAGTCTCACCTCACTGCAACCTCTGCCTCCCGGGCTCAAGCAATTCTCCTGTCTCAGCTTCCTGAGTAGCTAGGACTATAGGCGTGGACTACCACACTGGCTAATTTTTGTATTTTTAGTAGAGATGAGGTTTCACCATGTTGACCAGGCTGGTCTCAAACTCCTGACCTCAGGTGATCCACCCACCTCAGCCTCCCAAAGTGCTGGGATTACAGGCGTGAGTCACCACGCCCGGCCACTTGACACCATTTTTAAAGGTATAGAAGCAACAGATTCACATCTACAGCTCAACTAAATCACACGAGCTATAAAAATCCTCCCTGGACAAGGCACAATCTGACCATGAACTGGAATGAAAATATTCATTTTCCTGTTATTCATATGGGATAGACTGTGTCTCACTGTTGCTGGTATTTCCTGGATTGACCTGATATTGTCTATGACACAAAAATCAATTTCTTAGCTTTTCTGATACTCGTGTGATTTCTACCTATCCACAACTGTAGTTTTAATTTGGTTTTCCTCACCACCAACTTACCAAATCACTGGCTATCACCTGTCTCCGATGGTGTCCATTATAATCACAAAAGTCTATGTAATCAAGATAGGAGTCCATGAAGTAGAGCAGTCTGTTGGGGTAGTCAATAGTTAAGCCGCAGGGCCAGAAGATCTTGTCCTGGACAATGACAGTGCGCATGCTGCCGTCCATGCTAGCCCGCTCGATGCGAGGGTGGTGGCCCCAGTCAGACCAGAACAATAGATGCTCACTGGGAAAGGAAACGAGTTACCAATTGGAGGGGATGTATTTAAATATTTAAAATAACTGTCATTTTAAATAATACAGCATCCTGTTTATGCCCTGCTTAAAATAAATAATCTCTGGTTCAGAATATGTGCACAGAGTTTATTATTTCCTCTAAGCATCACAAAGTAAAACTGTCATAACACAATCACAACCCATCTGGGTATTTTTATAATGTTTCATAAAACATGTAATACATAATGTCATCATGTAGTACATGATGACATTGAAACGTCTCAATGCCAATTCATGTTTGTTTATAATCCACAAATAGTTGATCTAGAAAAATCCATCTGTCCTTGTTTGTCTACCCTGTCATGTTTTTAGATAAGGAAATCAATTTATTCTTCATCACGGATTCATCATAAATTTCACTGGTGTGTAATACTTTACAATATCTAGGAAGTTAACATCACATTGAACATAACTTGCCTAATTTGCCGCCCTGCAGCAAAAAATCTGTTATCAAATATAAGTAAATTCAGGGAGAGAAGCCCTCAAAGATTTCCAAACACATGGGAGAATTTGTCTACCTTCCCTTTAGGACCAGTAGGCAAAAACTGCCTTCCTTATATGACTTAAAAGGGAGCTCTCATAAACTACATAAAACTGAAGCAGAAAAATCCAGCTTTTTTGTTGTATAATCATGAGTTATCAAAGTTACATCAAACTGGCCCCTCTATGGACTATTACTGCATGCAGTAATTAGAAACTTAATGTTTGTTTTTTTTTTTTTTTCGAGACAGAGTCTTGTTTTGTCGCCCAGGCTGGAGTGCAGTGGCATGATGTCCGCTCACTGCAAGCTCCGCTCCCCCAGGTTCATGCCATTCTCCTGCCTCAGCCTCCTGAGTAGCTGGGACTATAGGCGCCCACCACCATGCCTGGCTAATTCTCTTTGTATTTTTAGTAGAGACGAGGTTTCACCATGTTTGCCAGGATGATCTCGATCTCCTGACCTAGTGATCCGCCGGCCTCGGCCTCCCAAAGTGCTGGGATTACAGGTGTGAGCCACGACGTCCGGCCAGAAACTTAATTTTTAATTATATGACATTTTGAAAACTGTATTGCCAAGCTAATAAATCAATGTGATCTAAAAAAAAAAGTAAACAATCAATTGCTCTTATATACTTTATGAAGAAGATAATTCAGATGAAGGAGACATAGCAATACCCAGTTGGACACCTACCATGTTTAAACAAGGGATCATTTTAAATTTTGCATATCAGCAACATGCACATCAGCTACATCATGTTATTGTTGTTTTTCCCTCATCATAACCATGTCAAGGCAACATAATTTTAAAAAAAAATTCTTACTTCATTCTGGGATCTAATGCTAGTCCTCTTGGATTTGTTAGGTTTTTACTAATCAGCACAGTCCTGTGGCTCCCATCAATTTTGGAGACTTCAATTGTTTCCAGAGCATAGTCTGTCCAGTAAAGATTACGACCTACCCAATCTATTGCAATAGTTTCAGTCAAGATGATGCTACTGTCAAATACCTAAAGACAAAAGTGAATAAAGACTGATTTCTAGAGCAAATAAATGAATGCAAACATGGATATTATATAAAAATCTAGATTAAAACATCTAACTTGTCCTATAATTACTTGTCAGGATTAGAAAATTTTGTCCTCTCATGTAGCTAACCACCAAATCAACAGTAGGGTTTTCCGAGAAAAGTATACAAGATTTTGTCCCACTGAATATTCTAAGATAACTTCATTGTTGGGTTAGTGCATAGTTTCGTTTTGGTTTCAAAAGTTTTTGCAACTAAGCAAAAGCTCTATCCATCTGCTTAGTTGGCAACATTACGAAACGTTATAGTGTTTGCATGCAAAGAATAATATCTCTGTTAATTAAGCACCAATAATTACAAAATAAAGTTGTAAGAGGCAGAGGAAATGTAACTATCAGGAGCCAAGAAACTGAAATTCTGGGAGATGGATTGAGAAATATCACTAAATTAAAGTTAAGAAAAGCAACCCCTTAACTTTCCTGCATTTTCCTCTGCTCTCATCCACAAGAAAAGACTGCAAAAGGAAACTTAAAGATATTGTGAGGTCTCTGCATCACTGACCTGGAATTCAGAATCATATATCTGCCTTCAGAGGCCACCCTCCTATTGAAAACAGCCATAAATTCATAGTTATGAACATGCAAGTCTCTTGGGTGTTATGTGGCCCAGAAGGTACCATGAGAGCTACCCGGATGAGGTAGGGCCTTCTCTCACTGGTGAATAACAGCAAACAGACCCAAGACAGGGGAACTAGCCAGGCCAAAGGTCAACAGAAATGTACTTACTACTCTTCTGTCCGTTCCATTTTGAAACGCACTCCAGGTTTTACCCTGAGTTGCATCAGACCAAAAGATACGACCACTAATTGAATCAAAATCAACAGCTACAATGTAAGAACCATTCTCGACCAATGAATAGATATTGTGGACCTGGGAGGTGACACTGTCGGCAATAATTTTGTTCTGACTTGCCACAAGTAACAGCAGATTCTCAGATGCTGTTCAAGAAAAAAATGCAAAAATTTCAAAGATACTGGGAGAAAACACAAAACAACTCTTTAAAACATTTGATTCAATACTTTTGGTAACAAAAAGAAGGTGTAATTCCAAACTATAGTAAGTTGGTGGGGAGGGGAGGAAGCCCCGTAAGAATGATTTTAATCACTTCATTCTTAACCTTAATAGTTAGCTGGTTTTCATGAGTCCTTAAAATAGACTCTTTCCTGGGTTATATTTAAATGTGTTTCTAAATACTAGTCTAAAGGAGACTATGCTTACATTCTTCCTTTTACTGTATTTATTTTTGTACTTTGTTTATCTTCCTTACTATTTAATAGATTGTAGGCTTCTGGACAGCAGGAATCATGTCTTAAATATTTCTGTTTTCTGAGGCTCTCAACTATGGCAGAGTTCTAATTCTCCCAACACCCCGTCTCTTCTTTTTCTTTTCAGTAATAAAGCATGCCAAGTTTTAGCTTGGCACAGACTCTCCAGCCAGAGACATTTCTCTCCCTCCACTGAAGTTTGGATGACCACATGACTAAGTTCTGACCAATAGGATGTGAGTAGAAGTTATGACTCAAATTTCAGGTCACATTCTAAAAAAGGAAGCTGCTTGCCTTCCACTTTCTCTTTCTCTGTCCTACTTTCTAAGGGAAGCTAAAGCCTGGAGCATTGGAACCCTTGATGTAAGTCACACGATGAGGATAACAGAGCAGACCCATGCCGTGGACTGTCTGACATCCAGACTGCTACTACATGTAAAAGAAAGAAACTTCCTGTTTTTGTTTTAGCTTCCTCTATTTGGTCACTTTGAAAGTGGTCAAATCAATGTCCTAATACACAGTAAAAATCACTTTCTTATAGCAGAAACTGAATTAATATTGGTTGAATTCAATTAATGAAGCATTATATAAAGACGCTTAACTATAATATAGAAGTGATTTTAAATGATATAAAAGCCGATGATTTAAAAAATCATTGACTTGTATATGTTTTAACCTCTATTTTCCAAAATACACCAAGATTTTAATGTGTATTACCCCATTTAATCCTCACAAAAAATTGAGGTTTAAAGAGATTGCATAATCTTTCAAGGATTCAAGTCGATCTAACTCCTAATCAACATTGTCAAATGCCTACATGTGCCATTTGATTTTAAGCTCTGGGATGTGCTGATAAACTGGCTAGGGTTAATTCAGCAATTACCTGTAACTTTGCAAGTCCTCCCATCACTTTCTAACATGTAGCCTGTATCACATGAGCACCGGAAAGAACCTCTCATGTTGTAACAGTGCTGGCTGCAAGAGCCTGGAATATCACATTCATCTACGTCTTCACAGGTCTTAGAATCATTGGCAAGTAAGAATCCCAATGGACATAGGCATTTCGCCCCAAAGGGCTCTTGAACACACTCGTGAGTACAACCACCATTGAAATCTGAGCAGCTGTTCCCGTCTAGAAAAAAAGAAAGAGAATAATGAAAAAAGAAAATCAAGAATCTTTGCTTCTTTGATTCACTCTTACGCAACATTTATTATGCAGTCTCATGCCACCTTCAATATGATGCCCAGACAAGAGCTAAGTGCAGCATTCACTTGGGTGAGTTCCACAGGCTGTTCGGGGTTTGCTCTAATTTGCCTGAGGATTTACCATCCTTCATATCTATTGGAGTATGATCACCTTCTTCACTACAACCCAATAGTATAACTCCATTTAATGCAATGAGAACCCTTGGAAAAATATTGTTGACATCAAGGAAGAAAAGTATCATTGATAGAGCATGCAAAGACACCTAAAATTGTTTCTCATTTTCTTCCTCTGAAATTCTTCTATCTACACAGAAATGGAAGATAGACAAACATTTAAGAGAAAAGACTAGAAAATCTATGAAGTGAACAAATCAAAGAGGAAAGGTCATTGAAACATTAGAGTACACAGATCCAATAACACATCATCATGCCTTAGTTTCAGGGCCAAAATGAAAATGCCTAAAGCCACCCTAAGACAGTTCACATGCCTGGGGATGCAAACGCCCTTATTTCCATGTGTACTCTAACATATTTGTAAGAGTCATAACACAGACATGCATTAGAAAGGGAAGCAAGTTAATTTAATCAGGACGTTTTCAGAACAAACACAACATATATGAAATCATAAGAATCTGAAATACTTCACAATCATACCTGGCTGGGGTTCATCTGAGAGTGAGCATTGATTAAAGAGGAAAGAAAGAAATGACAGTAATTAGGATTACATGCCAATCACAGCACTTTAATCACAGCAACACAAATCCCTGGACTTCATTTTTTTGTGACAAGTTCTGATTGAAATTAGAAAATATTAAAGTTAGAAAAATTAATAAGCACATTGCCAACAGAACCAAATTTAATTTGACAATCTAATGGCCTCAATTTAGTCTCATTTTTTGAAACAAAGACATAAAAAGAAGTAAAAACACATAATCAAGTACAAAAGATTTAATCAGAAAATTATCCAATGGTGATGTATTTGAATTCAATTATGGTTACCCCCTACACAGATGTGAACTCAGAGAGGAACTGAAATCCTTCCTACAAAGCTACACAGTGACTGTGACAATGGTGATGTACACCAGGCTACTGTTCAGAATGAGTTTATGGCCAGTAAACTGTGGTCAGGAAACTTACTGCAAAGTGGGGACTCATCTGTCCCATTGGGGCAGTCAAAGATGCCATCACACACTACACTCAGATTCACACAGATGTTATAGCCAAGACACTGCCATTGCCAACTAGGACAGCGAAAGGGCTGAGTAGGGCAGTCCTTCTCATCACTCATATCCCCGCAGTCATTGTCCCGATCACAGAGCCATGCCCTGTGGATGCAGTTTCCGTTGTCACAGTGGAAATATGATGAAGGGCAAGTCTTGGGGACACAGGCATTGTGCTCATCAGATCCATAGAGGCAGTCTGGATGCCCATCGCACTCCCAGAAGTTCGGGATGCAGATGCCATCTTCTTGGCACTGAAATTCATCTGAGTGGCACATACCAGGAGGCCTGGTTGCTAGAAGGAAAACATGGGTAAATGGGCTTGTGAATGTAATTTGTGATCCCTTTTATAGTCTACACTTAGAGGAAATTATTTTGGATCCAACAGTAGGTTTATAGTAATGACTATGACCAAATTAATATTGAAGGCTAAATGATATAGAGTCTTCTCCCACATCTTAGTACATGGAAATATTCTGTGGCAACTAGTGCATCTGACAACAAACGAAGTACAGAATGCACAACTGCTGACTGGCAGATAAGTACCTGTGTCAAAAGAACATTCTGTTTCCTTTTCCTGTGTTTCTAATGTTCTTCCAGTTGCAGATTCGATACTAAAGTTTATCTATCTTTCTATGAAAGAATCACTAGAACATTACAATACAGCTTAAATAGCTATGATTACTTTGAACTTCATGTGTTTAATATCATGTTTGGGTGTTACTATTTTCCCTCAGATGAACTATATCCAATGAAACCAGCACACACTAAGTAAAACTAAAGTTAATGGTAAATACTCAATTCTCTGCAAACTTTCCACTGTTCATCGAGCAATCCTGGAGAGATAGGTAAGAACCGCTTCCCTATTTCACAGGGGTAAACCAAAACTCTCTACCAGGGATCTCACAGGGCAGCAGCAAGCCAGCACCAATTGACAGTTTAACCGCAGTTCATCACAAAATTTTATGTTTTTAATGTGAAACAGGAAAATTAGTGATTAGGAATTTCTAGATGTTGTGCAAACTATAAAATGTATACGCATTTTATTTAACTTTTCATTTTAATCCATGGCTTTTTACACTACCTTTCTGATGCAGGAGGAAAAATCATGAAAACTTACTTTTTATGGTCTGAAACACCATTGTTCAAACAAATAATCAACTCATTGATGAGTTTTTGCAAGTCTAAAATTCATTTAAAATGAAAAGTGGGCAAATAACAAATCATGTGAGTATAGGTTTCCAGTCCGTGAAGATTATAGATCCATCAGAATTACATTGTATGAAGTCCTACTTGAATCCTCCAACTGGAAGAAATTTCTCTTCTCTGAACCTCCATAGAATTTTGTCTGTGCCATTTCTAAGACCCTTGTAACTGTCTATCTTGCTTAACTGTCTCTTGCCTTCTATAATCTCCCTTACGAGAGTCTAAGGACAGAGGCCATAAATAACATCTTAGCAGATATTCAACACATAATAGCACAAAGAATGAATTCATCAGAGTCAATACTAAATACAGCTCCATACCATTCCTACACCATGATTTGAGCTCTCTTCTGAAACTTAAAAGAAACCAGTAAAATATCTTTATACTGAGTAGAACCTCAAAAGTTTAAACCCACTAACGTGGGAAGTCCTAAGAAAAACTAAAAATGAAAACAAAAATATCTAAGGAACATTTAGCCCATCTAAGACGCTATTTGAAGTGTCCATTTATACAACCACTTGATTCGCTAATTACACATTATATGGCAATGTCTACTCAATTTTAATGTATGTTCAATACTGCATTCCTTTGAGGATACTTCCCCCCAGTTTGTCTGAGTTAGGGAAAATGTGTGGCAATATCAATATCAATACTGGCAAAAATGAAATGACCCCTTTGTCTGAAACATGCTGGGTTTGTGTTACTTACGACAGCCTGCTTCATCTGAGTTGTCACTGCAGTCAAAAACACCATCACAACGATTCGTGACGCTAATACATTTATCCCCACTGGCACACTTGAATTGAGAAGCAGTACAGTTTAATACTAAGAATGAAAGAGAAAAGCATTAGAAATTAACTCAGGGCTAAAATGACTAAACACTGAGATTTTTCTTTTTTGTTGTTATACTTTAAGTTCTGGAGTACATATGCAGAAGGTGCAGGTTTGTTATATAGGTATACATGTGCCATGGTGGTTTGCTGTACCCATCAACCAATAATCTACATTAGGTATTTCTCCTAATGCTATCCCTCCCCCATCCCCCACCCCGCAACAGGCCCCGGTGTGTTATGTTCCCCTCCCTCTGTCCATGTGTTAACACTGAGATTTTTCTAAATAAACACTGTGAATAAAAACAAAAGCAATGCACTTACCACAGCCAACCTCATCAGATCCATCAACACAATCCTTGTCCCCATCACAGACAAAAGATAAGTCAATACATCGATGGTTGGGGCAATTAAACTGACTAGGCTGGCATATCTCTGTCGAATCTAATGTCATCCGAAAACAAAACCAACAAGTTTATTTCCTGTGCAACAAGTACCAGAGTCAAACTAAAAATGGCTAAATAGCTACAGAAGTTATCTCAATTGTACATGGGTTCAAAATTCTTGCAAATCAGCCACACTATCAAAGTCAGCTAAGCAAAAGAACTCAAAACTAGGATAGGTTTTAGAATTGAGAATAAAAGATTACAGGGCAGAGTCAGAAACTGTTATTACACCTTGGAAAATAGACTACATTTAGAAAGTAAGCATCATGTGCTTGGACTGGGACTACATTTAACGAATACTACGAAGTCCATGACTCTAGACCAAAGCCAAGCAATGGAGCCCAATTAGGCAACAAAACCAGCATGACCCACATGCCTAGTAGCAACAGTGTGTAGACAGACCCCTCAAACTGGATGTAAAAGTCTAAACAGAACAATTCTAAAAACCAGGGTCCTATCTTGCTGTTAAGACCATAGCCTTGGAGTCGGATGCAGTGGCTGGCCCCACCCACAACATGAAATTATATTAAACACAGACTTACAGGGTATGAAAGCTAGAAGGGATCTTAAAGCTCATCTATTCCAAATGATAGTGACTTGCCTAGTCGTGCAACCAGAACGAGAACTTAGCCCAGGGAACTTTGCTCCATCTTAAACTATTATTGAAGACATGAAATAAAACAACAAGCTAAAGGAAAGCAGAACTGGCAAGATGGAAAACAGGTGGATAAGATCAATGGAAATTTCAATTTTCTGTGCCTCTTTATTTTGATGTCTTTTTGCTTGTACTAAATGAAAAAGAAACATCAATAGCCAAAGGTCTGGATATGTCTATGTGACTTTTAATATTGTTTTAAATATATAAATAGATAGTTGAGGGATTTTCACTTTTTCAATTCCTATCTGAATTGAAATGTTTGGCATCAGAGGCAGTCCTTGCTTTGCTTCCATAGAACTCAATACTTACAGGTGGACTCTAAGCATCCCATGTGCAGGCACATGCCTTTATCCTTATAACCTAGCAATACAGAGATTGACAAGTGGAATAGAAGTACTAAAGAGACAATGAAAATTGTATGAGCCTTAGAGGAGAGAATGCAAGGCTGTTTGGTTGTTGAAGTCTATTTACAAGGCTGACCAACCAAGAGAAACCAGTTCAAAACTTACTGCAGTTCTTTTCATCAGATCCATCCCCACAATCATTGTCTGTGTCACAGACCCAGTTCTTTGAGATACACTGGTGATTATCACAGGTGTACTGGGTGTCAAGGCAGGAAGCAGGTGCGTGGGTGGGGCAGTTGTGCTCATCACTGCCATCCACACAGTCGTTGCGCTTGTCACAGCGCCAGTGTGCAGGAATGCACTCCCCATTGCCACAGGTGAACGCCGAAGATGAACAGGTATTATCTACAATAGTAACAAACTGGTCATGAACAAACTCGTTTTTACAGACTTTTAAATGTGTTCTTGCCTTGTAAAGGCTCAGTTCACCTTTTATAATGGAGGCATTGTATATAATAAGGAGAAATGTTCATCAGGTGATGTCATCATCATTAACATCATTATTAGCTGGCATTTATTTGGTATTTATCATAGAAAAGGCATTTTTCTAAGTTATGCACACACACATCATATAAGTTTGCTTTAAATCCTCACAAGAATACTATAAAGTACATATAATTGTCTGCATTTTACAGATAAGGAAATTGAGGCTTTGAGAGATTTAGGAACCTGCCTATGATTCACACTCTGGTTGGACTGACTCTAAAGCTCATCCTTAACTTTCAAGCTGTTACTTCCTCCAACCACAATTTCAAATTCAGACTATAGAAAGCTTGAAAATGTGTCATATGAAAAGTGCAAATAGATAAAACATTAAGGTAAAATGTGCTCTTAGAAACAAGAAGATAATACACAAAAAGATGAACATTTAAGAAATTTCAGAAAAATGTACAAGTGAGCACTTTACTCTTTCAAATCTGTCACTCCTCTTTCTCTCCAAAAGAAAAGTTATTATTAGTATTAATTTTGCCTTGATAGAGATTTCTGAGATTTCAACTGTCCTCTATCTTTTTTTTAATTTGAATGTAATACTTTTGCCTTCTGCAATAGTGTTTATTAGGCCTCAAACTATATAGACTAGATTACCATCAAAAGAAGAATATAAAGGTTAAGATCACCATTTCATTTTTAATTTATTTTACTCTAACATGGGGGAAAAGGAATATAACACATGATATTTTCCAAAGGCTATGATTGCAAGTAGTTATTCTGTGATACTATTGCCTTAGTTGCTGAAGGTTAGGTCTAGTTTATTTTCGTTGTTGTTGTTTGTTGGCCTATTTTTTTGAGGCAGGGCTTCACTCTGTTGCACAGGCTGAAGTACAGTGGCACAGTCTTGGCTAACTGCAGCCTCAACCTCCCCAGCTCAAGCAACTTTCCCACCTTAGCCTCCTAAGTACAAATGTTTGTATTTTACAAATTTTGTGAAAATACAAAATACAAATTAGCTGGATATGGTGACATGTGCCTGTAGTCCCAGCTACTTGTAATTTTGGGTTTTTTTGTATTTCGTAATTTTGTATTTTGTAGTAGCCCCAGCTATTTGGAATTTTGTATTTTTTTGTAGAGACTGGGTTTCGTCATGTTTCCCAGACTGGTCTCAAACTTCTGGACACAAGCAATCCTCCTGTCTCAGCCTCCCAAAATGCTGGGATTACAGGCATGAGCCACCTTGCCTGGCCAGATCTAGTTTATTTCTATTTGACTTTTTGAGGAGTTTGCCAAGACATAATGACTGCATTGGTCCAAACAGCCAATGTCAAAGAAAAAAATTGTTGAAGATAGTCTAAATCAAGGCTAGAAACCATCCATAACATTATGAATGAAATTTCTTGCTTAGCTTTCTAAAAGCCTTCAAAGTACTTGTCAAGAATCTGAAATTCTAAAAGATATTTTTTCCCATATAAATAGCCCAAGCTTTTATTTATTTTCTTTAAAGCCCACCTCTACTCTATTCATTCCAGGAAATATCGCCAGTGCACAGCTACTTACTAAGTGTGCCACATAGTTGCTCATCACTGTTATCATGACAGTCGTTGACTCCATCACAGCGATAGTAACTGGGCACACATCTGCCATTTTTACAGGGGAAGGAGAATACGCCACACTGCTCCGTGGGTGGTTCATTGGTTGGGTCCCCCTCGCATGTCAAGTGATTGGAAGCCAGCCTCATTCCATAAGGGCACCCACACACTCGCTGGAAATTTGGCACCGGGAAGCAGAAGTGGCTGCAGTCACCGTTAGGATGCGTGGGTTGATTACAGGCGTTAGAACCTGCAAAAGCCAAGCCCCAAGGGAGTCAGTCATGTACATTTTCACTAGGTGGGTCACGGGTTTGATTTGTGAAGGAAAACAAACGGGACAAAACATTTTTCAGACCCAATACTAAAAAGTAGCTTCCTCTTGGAAATCAACCTGCCAAATACAACACTCCATTTAGGTAAGGAAAAGTCCCAAAATGTGTTTTTCCTGACAATGTTTAAGGCTAGCAGCATTGAACAGAGATTCAAAGTCTTACACTCTTAGATTATGTGAACGACAAGAATATAAAACTATCAGGAGCTAGACCTTCAAGTAATAAGTACTTAAAAAGAACAGGAGCCACGGTAACAAATAAATAAACCCATACCAAAAAACCCAAAAAACTGGGCAATCTCACCAGTCTGGATGTTGACATCATATGATTTCAAATGCAGTATGTAAGCAATGCCACTTCGGATAACTGTCATTTCTCCACCATCTGCTTTCCTGACTCGGATAACGGCACCCAGTCTCCAGTCAGTAAAAAATAAATGCTCTGAGAAGAAACACGGGTAGATTAATATTTTCAGTCACAGCTAACTTATAAATAAATCACTTGAGAAAATGCAATAGGCTTGTAATGCTTCTTGCAGATACGATCATCTCCCCCATAAATACCTGTAATATGTTTCTGTTACCATTTTCCATGACTTGTTACGCCCTAGTAATGCTCTGTGGAAGTCTGTATGTTAATAATACCAGGGTTCAGGTTCAGGCAAGCACATATGGAGTTTTATGATGGCATTTAGTAGCAATTGGGTTTAGTTCTGCATAGGTAATAGTGAAAATAAGAATCAGAGAATTCTTCTACAGAGCAACTCAATGAGGCCTCATAGGTCTGCGCCTGCTAAAGCACTCACCTGCTGAGTGCTCTTAGGCAAATACTACACTGTGTGAAGGAGACAGTCTGAATCATTCCTGAGATCCTTCCCAGGTCAAACAGTTCATATTCTATGTTTTAATGACAGCACTTAAATTGTATTTTTTTTCCCCTTGACTTAAATAAGAAGCCGTTGAGAAGGAAAAGTACAGGTCTAGATCAAAAAGGAACTTTCATTGTATGTTTGAGGATCAATAAAAACCTCAACACAAGTGTGCGTTCACCTATAACCACGCTACTAATGTTCCATGATGCTCAGAACAGTAAGAGAGAGGCAACGTAAGATTCTAAACAACAAAAATGTAATCATGTTCACTTTACACTAACTACTGCAGCAGGAAAGTAAACATATATTTTTAAAAGAAAGAATTGCATCAACGTGGATTTTCTCTTTAATGATAGTTTAACTAGAAAACCCTAATTAATCAGAAAATGCTTAAGATGTCGTAAATTTTATTCGACCAATTTCCTTATCCGTGCTCTAATCAATGACCAGTCAGTCGTTGGACTCCCTAAATCTTTCTAGAAACTGGCAATCCCAGTCCCACTACTCAAAAAGGTATCCTAATATACTTGAATAAGTAAGGAGTTCAATAAATCTTTTAGTTCTGTGTGGTGCACAATCAAGAAGATCTAGCCCTTTAGTAAAAAGGTACACAATTTCTCTGGTGTTGCACAACAAAAGAACTTTCCAAAAGAAATTCACAATAAACGACAATGTTGAAAGAAACAAATAATTATTGCTATTTTGGGAATGTTGTGTTGCCCTCATGGGTATGCATTCAATTTTTTTCATACTGATGAAACCAAAAGATACTAAAACTACATTTTCTTGAATCCCAAAACATCCCATCCCAGAGCAGAGAAAATTCAACATTTTTATAATGTTTCTATGTGACAGCAAATAGCATGTGTCTGACATCATTAGTAAAAGGGAGTAAATGGATGGCGGTAGCAGGAGGGGGACGGGAGGAGTATTTATAATTAACTCATCAAAAATCTCATGAGCATTTTTTAAATACCACACACTCCTCCACAGATAAACAGACAGCAGGACAAGATATGCAATATACTTACTAACTATTCATTCCACACATACATTCTACGCATGTGAGAAAGTCTTTGATTTATAGTGAGTGTCTAGTCTTTTCAAGCACTATGTTAATTATTCAAAGTAGGAGGTTTCAACCAGGGACACAACTAGCATATACACAGGGCTTTTGGTAGACCTAAACAAAACATGACCCCTCTAACTAGAGTAATCATGGTTTGTCAAACAGACCCAGGATAGATTTCAGTCTCTCCTCACCCTCTTGGCCTAGCATTTTTATGCAGTGCACAAGCTGTACAACCATTCACAGAGCTCCTGTTTTCAAGACTAAGCAAACCACCTGTTTCATGGTACCAGGCTATATTCTTATTCCCAGCAACTCAACTCACAACAGCAAGCCTACACTCAAATGGGGAGCTGAGAAGGCAGGCGAGCATTGGCTGTGCTCATTGTGACTGTAGTTCCCCAGAATTCATGTTTCCCAGCAATTTTCACTAGTAGCATGAAATTATTTGGAAAGGTTGATGAAAAAACAATTATGTCTCACTGTTCTTCACAAAGCATAACCTAACACTTCTATAAAACAAAGATGATGTCAGTTCTCCAACATTTTGAATAAAAAAGTTTCAGAGTCATTCAGTGAATATATAGTTGATGAATACGTGTAATCGTTTTTTCCATAAGGATCTCTAATGAGATTCTTACAAACACTGGAGAATAATGAAATGCACAATGATGACTATAAACAGCTCTTGCTGTTTTATTCTTGAAAATGAAGGCAGTAATTTACTGTTTCTTCATGTGATACTTGTATAACTAAGTAGTTGGGATGTTGAATGGTATAATACATGTAATCTACAAAGTGCTACACCCATATACATTGTCAACATTATACAAATATATGCAAAACAAAAATCACACTCTAAAAATGAAATACACCATCAACAAACTGAATGTTTTGTCTATATATAATAGCGCTATTTAAAATTTTTTCATTTTAAAGTGGCCAGCTTTTCTGGGATTGTGAGAATGCCACATGAGGATGAGTTTACTGTTGTAACTTGCAATGTATAAAAACAATACATACCTTTATTTCTTTAAAACATACCTCCAAAGATGGCAAGTCCAAATGGATGTGTCATCTGCTCTATGTGGCCCAGTCTTCTTCTGTCTAAACCATCAAAGGTGCTGTGCTCAATTTTATCAAAATAGGCATCTACCCAGTATAATCGTGAAGCACTAAAATAATAAAATGTTTAATTATCTCTTATCCAAAAACCATCAGAGCACCCTTTACACAAAGGGCATTCAAAAACAGTAGGGTCAGTTGACACATTTATTAAACAATGTTTTTAAAATTTAAATTATATTTATTAAAAATTTAATAGTTTTATGTCCCCCAGAAAGAGACAGCTACTTTCATGAAGTGACTTTCAATCAATTGTCTTAGAAAACTTAAAATGTTGCTATCTTTGAGCCAGAAATTTTATTTTCTCCTTGTGAAATCAACAAGTTAAGAAAAACATTGGTAGTAATCTATGTTTAAAAAGTTAATATATTTCTTCCCTTTTTTTCTCCCATAAGTTACTTTGGCATTTTCATCTTTATAAGCTTATTTACTCTATTCCTTTTCCTATGTTCCCAGATAGATCATCAATTTCTTGAGAACCATATCTTATACTTTCAAAGTTCTCCCAAAGTGCATGTAAGCAAATGTGCATTTGTTGATTAATTGACTCCAAAGATTTCCTAAACTCAAGACGCTCCCTGTAAGAAATTACATACAACCTACAGTTCATCAAATCTGTACCCTACTTCCAATGGGGCTTGGGACCCACCACCCCCATCTTAAGTTTCCACTACATCTTATCATTCAGCTTTCTCTAGTAATTTTCTCAGAATACTTATGAATTAATTAGTTTTCACCCCAGCAGTAGCTGGCCAACTATGTTTATGTTCTTTGTGTTCTTATTCAATATCCTTTTCCCATCACCAATTAATTATTTAAAATTCCACGAGGGCAAGCAGTACCAGTTTCCTTACTTCATCGTATCACCCAACCTGCCTCATTATGTGTTCTGCAGTAAAAGGGAACTAAGTAACGGGGATGATGATGCCGACTTACGCCCAATCAATGGCCAAGCCATTGGGCCATCCAAGAGTAGTGTTTACTATAGGCAAGAGGTGAGATCCATCACTCCATGCTCTCATAATTTTAGCAGGACGGAACCAATCAGTGAAGAATAGATACCTAGAAAAAGCAGTAGTAAGTCAAGGCTGTTAACACTGGACAAACTACACGACTTCCAGAGATTTAGAACAAACAGAGATTCTCCAGATACTGCAATTAATTTCATTTTCTTTATATGCTATCGAGCTTAACATATTTAGTGTATAACTGACATAATTGTCAGTTAAAATTTAGTTGTCAACATGTAACCAAAGTCACAAATACAAATGGCATTTAAATGGGTGTTGAGAGAAGAGAACCACTGTCTTAGATTTTAGTAACTAAAACTATTGTCACCCAACTTATTCTCTAACAAGACACAATTCAGGTTACCTATTAATATTCCATGTTGTTAAAATAAAGTAATAAACAACAAGCAGAGCAAGAAAACAGATTTCAATCTCTTTCTCTCTGGATTAAACATTCAGGATCTTCTAGTCATTCTTGCATAAGAAATTGATACATTTGCAGGAAACCATTCATCTCAGATGAAGAAAGCATCCAAATCAATGCAACGCAAACAGTATCTGACCCAAGGCATTTTTTCAATATTCTAAAGAGTGGGAAAAAGACAAGTCTAGAGGCAAAAAAAAAAAAAAAAAAAAAAAAACCACCTTTTTCTCTTTTATGATATCCAGAGGAATCAAAATTAGTCTTTTCCAAAATGTAACTTTCTGAAATGTAACTACTTCATATCATTTTAAACAAGAGTCATCAGGAAAGGAACTCAACAGTTTTTCAAAACTAAAGGCCAACAGTTTGAGTTAAGACAAATCCATTTTAAAAATCAACTGTTTAACTTGCTATAGGGCAATGAAATTTCTTATCAATAATAACATCAGTTTTGAAATGTGTCTCTTTTATTATCTTACAGAGAGAAAATTAAAGCAGACACTCTAGATGCAGCAAACAGACTTTTTTTAGGCACACAGGCATTCCAGTCAGACAGGTCTGGAATTTGAATACTGACTGTTGCCTAATAGCTGCGGGCTCTTTCACAAGTCACTTTATCTCACTGGGTCTTAGATTCATTCTCTCTAAAATGGGTATTTACACATACCTCCTTCACAAACTAGCTTTGGGATCTGATGAGATTATATACCTAATGGAAGCACAGGGATGGATGTTCCCTGGGTAATCAGGCGTTAGTGAATTACCGGCCATCTTTTTTATCATTCCACTCATATACAACACATAGCTCAGATTTGTTCTAAATAAACACAGTAGCTGTTAAACATCTGTAAATAAGAAAGGTAAGAACCAAAAAGGAATACTGTGAAGTCTTCTGTCTTTCCTTGTTTGGCACCACCAATTATAGAATGGTAAAACATGAAACTCTGTGGTCTGAAAAACTTTTTATTCTGAAAACTACTGAATGATTAAGCAAGTTTTGCTAAGCTTATATCAATATATTAAAGCAGGGAAAGAATTTGGATCTTTCCTGTCAATTTTGTTGCCTATTCACTCCTTCGCTACTGAATCTCTATCACATTGTTTGGTCCTCTGCAGCTGTGAAAAAAACTACACTTCAGTGAAGACTGGGAAAGTCCAAAGTTAAAAGAAATGTTTTGGGTTTAAAAACAATTTTTTTACTCCCACAAAATAAAGTTTTTTGAAGGAAAAAAGAAATAAAATTTAAGGTGATTTCAACTTATGCGGTTCAATCTTATATTTGCTGAACTTACCAAATTCCTAGGGCATCACTTTTCAATGACTGTAAAAGACATACAGTTTCAAGCTCTTAGGAAAACATGAACACACTTACCCGGCAAAAGGATGAACTACCACTGATCGGGGGTTATTTAAATACTGAACTACTGTGCGTCTCATTTTATCAGCTAGCCTCATGACACTGATACTTTTGTAATGAGAGTCTGTCCAATAGAGATTCTTCGAAATCCAATCGAAAGCCAAACTTTCAACGTTTTCCACCCTGTTAGCTGCGAGAATTTCTCTTCCTATAAGTTAAAATATGGACATGTTTTAAACTAAGTATATTTTGTAAGACATCAATTTTCCTACTAATGCATATTGAAATTTTGTGTCAGAGTTGGAGCATATTTCAGGAACACATGTGGAATTCTTTTTAAAAAAAAAACTCTGTAAGCTGCTGAGCAGTAACATGAGATAAACTTAGAATCTATCCATTCCTCAAACTTTGGATCTCAAAGAGTAGATATGATACTGACAAACAGAACCAGGAATGGTATGGCCTGGATTTACTCCCATGTGCAACCTTCCAGAAAAAAATTTCTCACTGCAGAATATCTGAAGAAGAGATACCTGAGTTCACCTACTACCATCCGGAGACGGCTCTGATAAGCTGACACCACCAGGTACGACCTGAGGGTAACCTTGAGGTATCACCGCCCAACCCTCTCATCAACAGTCTTCCACAGTCACAAAGTTGCCAAGTTTGGAAAAGACCAGCAGAGATACCAGAAAGGAAATCAGAACTGATTTAAAAAAAAAAAAAAAAAAAAACACTTTCCTCTTTATGGAGTTGTTATGCCTTCTTTTCCCCTCTTTTTTCTTTTTCTCACTAAAGAAAATCTGAATCAGAATAAACAGCCATACCTCTTTCTTTTGTGGTAGGAAGAAAAAAAAAATCTTACTACTTTTTCTCTTCATTTATTCAGCAAATTGTGAAAAGAACGTTCTCTGTGTGATAGACAACCAACTATATATTTAGAAAACACAGTATTGCTAATACTGTTAATAATTACAGCTTAGATTAAATGAGCACTTACTAGGAGGCAGAAACTGGACCAAGTACTCTACATGGATTCATCCATCCTCACAGCCACTCAATCAAATAGACATTAGTATCGCTCCTATTCTACAGACGAGGGAACCAAGTCAAAGAGAAGTTAAGCATCTGGAAAGAAGTGTGGACACCACCCTCAAGGTAATTCATAGTGAGGTGGTGAAAGTGGAGGAGGCAACTAGGCCAAGAGACAAAAATAAGGGTAATGGGTGCTGAGATGGAGAGATGCATAGGATGGTCTGAGAGCACAGATTCCTAATGGACCACATGGCAAAACGGAGGTCTGGGGTGGTTGACAGAGACAGAGACTGAACACTCCACATGTTCTAGGAGTGTGGCTGGACGTTAATGAGTTAATGATAGAGGCTAAAGGAGACGGAAATGTTCATGATGACCACCAGGTGGGGATGGGGCACTAAGGAAGGGGTGAGTGGTCATGTCCTTCCTCTAAGGCATGTGAGAAGTTGGATGAGGCATCTACTTAGACACGTTGGTTTAGAGGTGATTGTAGGATATCCAGATGACGTATCCAAAAGGCAGCTGGCACTATGGGTCTGAACCTCAGACAGAGAACTTGCATAGAGGTTTTTATCATGACCTACAGAAAAGTTTGCTTGATCTTTCCCTCATTCCCCAGGTTGGGAGGAAAAACACTCAGTAAATGCACTCTTATAAAAGTCTCCCCACAATTATTTATAGTTGCTACATAGATAGTAATCAAAGGCATGAAAGGTGTGAAATTATTCAGAGAAAGGAGGACCAATGTTGAACAACAGATTTACAGTTTTTTATAGAACAGGCAAAAAAGAAAAGATCTCCAGGGTACACTAGAAAAAAAAAATGATCAAGAAATAGAAGGAAATCCAGGAGTATGCTGTCATGGAAGAAAGAATTGTTGAGAGAAGATGGCCGAAGTACCAAATACAGAACTGAAAGGCATTATTTAATTTAGCAAGAAAGAGACTAGAGGTGACCAGGATGAGAGGGGTTTCAGCCACCTGGGGGGCAGATTGCGAGAGGTGAGTAATCAGTGAGAAATGTGGAAGAGGGGATAGTAAAGTGCAAATCAATCTTTCAAGAAACTTGACCATGAAATGCAGAGAAGGACTTATCACTAAAGAGGAACATGGAGTGAAGGGTAAGTTGCGTATTTTTTTAGGATAGGAGAAACTTGAGCATATCTGATGATAGGGAAGTCAGTAGAAAAAGAGAATTTGGAAAAGAGAAGGTATCATTGATGGAGGGAGTTTTCCTGAGGGCTTCATTCAGCTAATCCTGACTTTTAATATGATTTCCTTTTATTTTTCCTTTTATTTTTCTTTTTCTTTAGAGACAGGTCTTACCTAGGCTACAGTGCAGTGGCACAATCATAGCTCACTGCAGCCTCCAACTCGTTACCTCAAGTGATCCTCCCAAGTATCTGGCACTACACCACACCACCACCACATTGGTTAATTTGATTTCTGACTCATTTCCTGAATATACTGTGTACTCATTCAAGAAAAAAAAAAAAAAAAAAAAGAACAATGTAATGCCTCCCTCACCAAAGCTTACAGAGTCAGCATACCACTGATGATGAAGAATATTTTAAAAGATTGCTCAGCATATGGACTTGAAGTTTACCAAAAATACAATGAGAATTCCAGATCAACAAAGCAGAAAGAAGCTGACCTGTGGAGGTGCCTATGGGAGACCTGACCTGCGTGCAGCTGAGAAACCCAATACTACCTTTTGCTGAGCACTAAGCTCAATTGCAGTTCTCCAAGCTCAATTGCAGTTCTCCAAGCTCAGTAGGCCTGATTCTAAGTCCTCAAAAAAGATAATTTCTGGTTCAAAATAGCAGATTGACAAACCAAACATGTTTATCTCCTCTTTCTACCAAACGCTACTTAAAAGACAGTAAAATAATAGCAGATGAGCAATTCCAACAAATATTTTAAAAGTAAGGTATTGGAGGAGTGATAACTCAATCAAGAAGGGGAAAATGCTACAAACTAAGTGTCAACAGAAGACAGACACACACCCACATATGCAGAAGCCTCAGTGCACTCACACTCAGAGGCACCAGGTCCTAAGAAAGACAGGGGCAAGGAACTAAGGGGCTCAGATAAAGTCAGGAAAAGGAGCAATCCAATGCCTAGGTCCCTCCCAGATCCTGAGTGTCACGCCACTCCTCTATCTCCTCTAATGGACCACAGATTTTCTTTTCTGGAGGAGCTGAAGCAGAATGGCTATGGGTTCAGAGCACAGTCTTCAATGGAGAACTGAGATGGACGTGGAACTGAGTACAGGAGGATTATAGGAATACTGAAAGGGTGCCCTCAGCTCCCTTTCCTCTGCCCACTCCCAGAACAGACCACCATTTCCCCATATCTTCCCCTTACCCCAAGAAGGAGAATGAAAGCATCTATGAAGGAGAAATTAATCACCCCCAGAACAGACCACCATCTCCCCACATCTTCCCCTTACCCCAAGAAGGAGAATGGAGGCATCTATGAAGGAGAAATTGATCATCTCCAGAAAAGACTCACTAATGCTGCCTTGGGGAGCAGTCTGGTAACCAAGCCACCTCCCTGTCTGAAGCTCACCGGCTGACAAGGCCTATCCACATGTACAGACTTTCAGGTCAGGTTTTATAACCTCACCCTAAATACCAAACTAGCAACTCAGACATTTGGAGAAAGCTTCCGTCACAAAGAAGAAAGGTGAAAAGAAATCAAAAGGAAAAGGAATCCAGAGAAAATGGAAACAGAGGAAGATTAATTTTTAATGTCATATCCATATCCATATCAAGGTCATATCCACAGAAATGGTACTCAGAATGGCACTGGACTCAACGCTAGATATTAGAGGTCACTGGAGCAATGTTTTCAAATTCCAGATTTAATTTAACTTGCAACCTGTACCCAGCCAAACAGTTAAAAGGAGAGCAAAATAAAACGCTCACAGACATTCAAAGACTCAAAATATATGCCACCTACTTATGCTTCTCAGGAAGCTATTATATAACATGTTTCAGCAAAATGAGGAAATAAATCTAGAAAAAGAAATAAATGGCCTGCCACAAACAGAAGGTCCAGCACAGGGGAGTGGCAAAGAGAAGTCAGAAGATAAGGGCCGTGCACCAGGCCAGAGAAAACAAGTCTCAACCAGAACACAGTATAGGGGTCTCAGAAGGAAAAAAAAATTATAGGCTGTTTTCTGTCTTTGTACAGGCATTTGATAGAGCTATCGGAGCCTTTGGGGAAAATGCATGATTGTTATATTTTAAAACTAAGCAAATGAAGATATGGCAATTGTCAAAAATTGTCAAGAAATGTCATCCTAGAATTGGCTGAGCAGTGAACAATATTTATATTCATATTATGTTAATAATATAAACACACATTATTAATGTAACCAAAAGTATAATCTAGCTTTTTAAGGAGAATGGGGGGAGGGAACTGAGAAGCTGGGACAGAAGAATGATGTAAGAAAGCAAAATGCTCACCTAGAACAAGGAAGTAAATACCAAAAATGATAAATCAAGAAATAGAAGTATAAACAAAGCATTTAGAAACATGGAAACAAACAAAAGAAGAAACAGTCAAAAGAAATGTTCCCTCCCCAGAGCAGGTCTGGATTGGGGACAGGGTAGGGTGGGCAATATGGCTTTATATTGAGAACAGATACAATGGTATCCAACATTTACTGAATATTTACTATTTTCTAGCCATTACTCTAGGTGTTTGCATGTATTAGCCAAAAATTCTCTCAACAACATTATGAGAAATATATGACTTGCATATTTTCCAGATTAAAAAATTGAGGCATAAGGAAATTGAGTAACTTGCCCAAGGTTACAAAGCTAGGAAATGTGGGAAGCTGGAATTCGGAAGTAGGCAGCATAGCTCCTAAGCTGGCCCTCTTAGTTGGTATGTTATATTGCTTACAAATTTTATTACTAATACAAGCTGAACCATTGGCATTTACATAGTCTAGCATTCCTGAAGACATGTCTTCCCCTTTAATCAATCTGGCTACTTGAGTGTGAAAAACAGCTTCTAGTCAATTAATCTGTTAATGGCTCTCATATACTTGACATTCCTTTTTTGTTAATATTGGTCATTGTTAAAATACACACACATTCATAACTCTTTTTTTTTTCGAGATAGGGTTGCACTCTGTTGCCCAAGCTGGAGTGCAATGGTATGGTCATAGTTCACTGCAGCCTGGAGCTCCTGGGCTCAAACAATCCTTCCATTGCAGCCTCCCAAGTAGTGGGGACTACAGGTGCATACCACCATGCCTGGCTAATTTTTTTCTTTTTTTGGTACAAGTGGAATCTCACTATGTTGCCCAGGCTGGTGTCAAACTCAAGCAATCCTCCCATCTCTGTTCCCAAAAATAACTTGTTTCTAAAATAAAGGAAAGGTGTTTGTTTTACCTTAATCCTTAAAAAAGCAATAAATTTATTTTCTCAATCTAAAACTATTTAGGAGGCTTAGTAAAGACTCTGCTTAAAAGTTAGATACCGAGTTTTAATTATCAAGTTATAAGTATCATTGCAATAAAAAGGCAAAACATGCACACACACAGAGAAACGTTTCTCACCTGTGCCATCAATCTTTTGTTTAAAAATCATGTGTTTTGACATATCTGAAAAAAAGATAGTGCTGTCCTGGGCATCAAAATCAATCCCAACAAAGAAAGAAGGATTCCCCGAAACTGGAACCATGACATCTTCCTGGGTAGACAAGGTGAACGGGATCCCACGAATAGCAACTTGGGATGAAAAAATGAGGAAATTCTGAACAGCTGTAGGAAGAAGAACACAGCACAGTCAGCCACAGCATGGTTCTTTCCCCTCCTCCCAAATTCCAAATAAATGTATCCACAGAGCAAACTTTAAATTATAAAATATAATTCTGAAATAAATGTAAAAATAAATTTTTGGAAAGCATAGTTAGAAATAATAGAGGGAAGAAAAAAAGATAAGCATCTATGAGGGTGATACAAGTATTAGAATCTTCCTTCTTCCTAAGAAATGTATCCTTAACATTTATTTATATGAAAAATGATATCCATATGCTTAATTTATAAAATAATATTAGCTGAACTCTATAATAATTCCATAATAATCCTCAAGTTGGATTAACTTCTGCATAGAGATCTACACCAAGAACCTTACTGTAGATACCAAGATAATTAACAGCAATCAGGAATATAAGGATATAAGGGAGTGAAAGCAGGGAAGGAAGGGGAGGGATAAAGGAAATAGGTAAGAAGTAGTAATGTTTAAAATCAAATAGGAGATTGTGACAGTATGTCAGGGAATCAAGAAGATGAAGGAGGTATGCCCAAGACGAAGATAAAAATTGCAGAAATGAAATTTAAAAGCAAAATTATTAGACAATGCACTATTGATATAATAGTTAGAAATACATGGTATTTTTTAAATGAGAGTGATTTTTCTGAATCTAAAACTACCTAAGAAGTTAACAAATTTGTCTGGTTAGAATAAAAGAATTTATATACTATGCTAGAAACAGCAGCATCTGGAGAGCAAGAATTTGTCACAGGCACAGAAAGGAGAATTGTACAAGTGAAAATAAGAAAAACAAATATTACCGGAGTGCATTTCATCATTAGCTAGGGCCCAGGCAATGGCTTAAGTATGAATAGATGTATAAGAAACCAAAGAGGAAGAAAGGAAACCTTCAAGGTAAGAATGAAATCAGGAACATGGAGGCAGATACAAGAAAGTTTGAACTGAAAGATGAAAACCTGTGTGAGGAACTGAGCTACCCCAATGCTCAGGGGTTCACTTTGGAATACAGAGAGAGAGAGAAAAAAAAAAAAAGCCAGATGGGATTCAGATGTGATTACCTGGTTGAAAGGGGCGTACGTGGTGGTCTAGGAGAAGTCAAAGTGGGGAGAAGTACAACTCTTCCCATCAAAGTTAAGGCTAACATCTAAAGTGGAAAAGGTATACATGGTATAGAAAAGAGTTCAAAGTTCAACCACATGGAATTTCAAGACCATAGTTAATAGGAGAAAAAGGTTTCAGGAAACAAACAAAAAGGAAAGGGCACCCAAGAAAACCTTAGATATGGGATTAAAACAAAATCCCAAAAGACAGAAATTTACATTTTTGAACATAGCTCTGCGTATAGTAGAAGTGGTGCCTACCAAGGAAGATGCTCTGTGGGCTACAGAAAGCTTATCCGCAGTGAAGAAGTTACACAGGGAGCTGGTCCAGTTCAAGAACAGCAGTTAGTCTAGTTACAGGTTTGGACACACATACACCTGTGCCACCTGCCAACAACGTCCAAAACAGACTTCTTACCAATGCAGTGGCGCTCATCTGTACCCAGCTGGAAGCCAAACGTGCACTTGCAACGGAAACCCAAACCATCATTATCTGTTCTGTGGCTGAGGACACAGACCTGCTCACAGCCCCCATTGTTATCTTTACACGGATTGGTCGCTGGAGGGAAAAATGCTCAGGGTTAAATTGCAATTAGAAATGTGTAATTATCCAAAACACGAAGCCACTTCTAGCCCTTTTCACCTATAGGTGAAATAGAGTAATGGATTAGCAACGTATTGAAAACATTACTACTGGTTACTACTGAATACATCCACATCTGGCTACATTAGCCCTCCCAGTATCACTGCTGCTCTCCTATCCACAACTAGAAATTTTATATCTGCTTTTAAAATTGTCTTCTTAGCCTTTGACTTTCTTTAAAATATTCTGTTTATCTTCTCAGGTGGATTGATTTGGTGAAACAATAGGCAGATGTCATTTTGAGCCAAATAATGAAAATAGTAATTTGAGTGATCACATTGATCATTGATCTAGTGGATCTAATGTGAGGGCAGGTGTGAGGTTAGTTGTGAGTTGAGTGTAAAAACTATTCCAAATAGATATTTCCAAAAATGTTTTCAGATAAAATATCTATTTTTAGACAAATATATATTTTCCCAGGATGATGACACTGAAGGATATTCATCTAAATGTGTCAGTTCTAGCGGTTGGGCTTTTGTTAACTGCATTACTTTGTAGTCTTTCTTCATCCCAAATAGATCCATCACTTAACATGAGAGTTTTAAAGCAAATCTGTTTTCCTCTAAATTATTATTCACCAATATTAAACTTTCTACCAACATAATGTAGTTTATGTTTATTTTTCTTTGATCCATAAGCAAATACAGAAAAGAGCCATATACAGTCCAGATAGACGTATCAAAGCTCAAGCTATAACCTGGAAACATAAACAAAGCTTACGATAGGCCAGGTACAGTGGCTCACGCCTGTAATCCCCACACTTTGGGAAGCTGAGGCAGGAGGATCGCTTGAAGCCAAGAGTTCCAGAAAAGTCTGGCCAACATAGTGAAAACCCCATCTCAGAAAAAATAAAAAGAAAAAAAATACGTGGTAAAATAACAGAAGACTAAGCAGTGTCTGAATCAAAATATTTCTTTTTTTTAAATAAGTGACCAGCCAGAGAGACACCAAACCCAGCTGGCCTATGACAGATTAATCAGAACCAAAGAACAGGTGACATACATATGCAACAGAGAAGAAGAAAAAAATGGCTCTGACATTGCCTAAAATGGACACTTAGACATGTCATTTTCTTCTATGTGACCTGTTTCCTTAACTGTAATATTAGAAGTTTGAAATAGATGTTTTTCCCAGTAGAATGAGGATAGGTATTTTGGTTTGGTTTGTGAGCTGCTATAGCCCCAAGCATCTTTGCAGGTGCCAATAAACATCTGTTAAATAAATCTCTAAATTCCCTCTAGATTTGGCATTTAACTCTGAAATACATCAATTTCTCCAGAATGCTCCTAATCTGTAGAACCAGTTTCAGAGAGTTTAACACTCCGGGTAACCAACCCTTCATATACTTGAGAATGCCACCCAAATCACATGAGACCCCTCATTATTAACTTCCAAAGCTTTGAGAAAATCTTTCCACCAAGTCCAGTACCAAGCATGGTTACCACTGTTCTGAGGCTTACCATAGGGCTGTCTGAGGGAATGGTAAACAGTCACTCCATAGGGTCTCAGGGAAGCCTGGTAGTACACTTGTGGGTTGGTCTCTGCGAACTTGTTTGCCTTCAGCACAGCCATCTTTGTCCAATCAGTAAAGAATACCTGACCTTCAAATAAACTTATTCCAAAGGGATGAGGAATGAGGGAGCCTCCATGAACTACAGTCTTCCTGTTATAAAAGACACATATATATCATACAATTTGTTAGTTTTGCTTTATTATAATTAAAGCTGTAGTTAGTTCAATTAAATGCCTGCAAAGCTAAGTAATTTCTTGTCACAAATACGGAATAGATAGAAAAGATACATTTTAGATGTATACATATTTCCATCTACATATGATAGAAGGATTTTCATGTTGTCTCTTGGAAAAGACGCTTGAGACTTACATTTCAGTCCCAGTCAATCCTTTAGCTTGTCCTAGACTTTTTTGGAATTTACTGTTTTCCCTTTTGATCTTCATTCCTTTTAAGTTGCCCCACATCTAAAAGGCTAAGATGTGAAATAGCATGTTGAATACCATAGGTGAAAGAGTATTCCAAGACTTTGGAAGTCTGGGAAAGATGCCTTCGCCAATTATTTTCCACTGCACCATTGACCATTTCCTAGCAATTAGGGAGCAGGACAGTGAGTGGTAGGATTAAAGCCTCAGCAAACGCCCAGATCTGCTCCTGACATCACTGTAAGGAGAGCAAGAAGCAATGCCACTACCACTGTTATGCATCTGCTTGATGGAACTATCAACTGATCATACTTGTAATGAAGGCCCAAAGCCACTTAACTGGGAAGAAAATAGAAGTAAAATTAGGCACTAAGCAAAGAGAGGAAATCAACAACATGACTACGTTGTTGTTGAAACAACCCCCCATGACTACGTCTCCATAAACCATGATTCAGTTAGACACATGAACAGAGTGAGGCAGAGGATGGTTGATATGGGAAAACTCTTATTTTCTTTATTTTGGCGTAATACAAAGACCTCAAAGAAAAATATTAGCATACCCTGATAACTAAAAAGGACAATAGAGCTCTAAGAAAAGACTTGAAGATATTAAAGCTGGGAAACACACTAACGGGGAGTAAACAAAGAAACCTAAGGTGGCAGGTTAGTGCACACTTTGAAACATTGCACAATGACACGGTACATTAAGATTAGAGAATAGTTTCTTTTTCAGTTAGCAGATTCCAGAACCGTGAATGCCACCTGCTGGCAAAGTGAGAGGCAATGACTTTATAATTTCAGCTGTACTTGTGAGCTTTAATATTTCTTTGATGTTTCTTCACAGCCAGCAAACCACTCAAATCTTTTCGAAACTCCATTGATTTTTATCTTTTATGCTTTACTTTTTTTTACTTTAGCAAAAGTTAGACTATATAATATAATGCTAAAACATCCCAAAGAGAAAAAATTTAGGCAATTTCACAATTATTTTATGTGACTTATTGGGTTAGCTAATTTTTACATAAAATGTATTCATATTCTCCTTATGGAAGCCAGTTTCAGTGATAGGAAGTCACCACATTAATACCCAATCACTTCATTTAACGAAGCAGAGATTGTTCTAAGGATATATAATCCAGTGGCAAACTGTGATATTATCCTTACAAAATGGAAACCTAAGAGGAAACAAAACTATAATATTGCTTTCGTTGAGAAAACATAAAATCAAGTCATTGGGAAAAATTAAATTAACCAGCCTATTTGCTGAATCTACCCAAGAATAATATTTTGGGTCAAAATTTGAAGAACATGTTTTACCCAATTTTTGAAAATACCAAAAGGAGAGGATCTAAAATAGTTTTTTTACATTAAGTTATAGTTAGCTCTAATCAGAGTACAAAGACGAAAAAAAATGTGCCATATTCAGCCAGGTGTAGTGGCTCATGTCTGTAATCCCAACACTTTGGGAGGCCGAGGTGTGCGAATCACTTGAGGTTAGGAGTTTGGGACCAGCCTGGGAAATGTGGTGAAATGTTATCTCTGCTAAAAATACAAAAATTAGCCAGGCATGGTGGTGTATGCTTGTAATCCTAGCTACTGGGGAGGCTGAGGCAGGAGAATCACTTGAACTTGGGAGGCGGAGATTGCAGTGAACTGAGATCTCATCACTGCACTCCAGCCTGGGTGACAGAGTGAGACTCCATCTCAAAAAAAAAAAAAAAAAAAAAAAGCCATATTCTGCATTCAAATATTGCCGTTTAGGTATCTTTGTACACCAGGTAAAAGTACAATACAAAGAATTTCTCCTTGAAATTTGAAATATATAAGAGCAGAGTAAAATCCAATTAATTCCCAGTAGGCAACATCGAATACCTAACAAAACATGCATTTATTGGGGGAAAGTTAGAAAATTAAAAAGGAAAGTAATCTTGAGAAACAAAGCGCAAATGAACTCTGGAGTAAATGAAAATAATGTGCATCATCTGGGACGAGGCGAGTAGTTGAAGAGGAGAAATCAAAGAACAAACGCTGGAGGTTATAGTTAATGAGGGTTTACCTCTTGCGTTATGGGACACAAGAAAAGTTAACAAAACAGAGCAAGTCACTTCATGCAAATATCAGTACAAAGGTCATTAAAGCTATCATGTCAACCAACAAAGCAATATTTTCATTCTGGTACTTTGATGTTTCTCTCTAGCCATTTTATGCACTTTCCCCACAACTTATAAAACCATAAAGCCATACAAAATACTTCTTACCTTTGAATTCCATCGTAAGTTACAGTTTCAATGTAATCAAACCGAGAGTCAACCCAGTAAACACGCTTCGATATCATATCCAGAGTTACCCCAGCAGGCCATCCCAGCTTTGTTTTCACCAAGTCTTTACGGTTGCTGCCATCCATGAATGCCCTTTCCAACTTAGGTTCCCCAGAAAGGCTCTCCCAATCTGAGAAAAATAAATAACTACAAAAGAAAAACAGAAGATGAAAGAATCTGGTATTTTACAAGTTTACCTGGGAATTTTTTTTAATAGTGTATTTGGATCAATGGAAATTTTATCCAGCTGATTAGAGAACCACAGTAAAAGCAACAGGGAAATTAAGTATTTTAAAGAGAGAGAGAGAGAGAGAGACAGAGAGAGACTGTGGGGGTCAATCAGGAGAGTCAACAGTTCCAAATAGCAACTACTATGATGCACTAATATGGTAGTCTAAAAGTTCATATTCAGCCAGCCAGGCACAGCAGTTCATGCCTGTGGTGCCAGCACTTTGGGAGGCCAAGGCACAAGGATTGCTTGAGGCCCATATTTCGAGACCAGCCTGGGCAACATGGCAAGACTCCATCTCTACAAAAATTAAAAGATTAGCTGGGCATGATGGCACTTGCCCATAGTTTCAGCTACTCAGGAAGCTGAGGTGGGAGGATTGCTAGAGCCCAGAAGTTCAAGGCTGCAGCATGCCATGATTGTGCAGCTGCACGCCAGCCTGGGCAACAGAGCAAGAACCTGTCTCAAAAAAAAAAAAAAAAAAAATCATATTCACCTTCTGAACTTCCTCCTCTATTTCCTTTATCTGTCCTTTGCTTCTCTTTTTTACACCCAGGAAAACTTACAAATACCTTTTAAAAGAAGCTATCAAGCCATTTTGCTCCTCAATTTTCCATTCTGAAGCACAGACAGAGAACATTTCCATCATTTTCAAGAAGGATAGCTGATATAATGAAGTAGAACTGAATAATCATCATTCACCAAGACTAAAATAGCCTAAAGCTTATCCAAGGGTCCTAAGACCCAATTGTGAAATTCTAGGAGAAAGCTACGTCTCCTATAACACTTCTCAAATGTGAAGATTGGGAAATTTGAATTTAAACGTGAAGAAAAGCATTATCAGTGATTCTGGGTTGATTCAGACTGAACAACTTGTAATGAGATATTAGCATTGATATCTCAATCCCAGCCTGTATCAAGAAAGTTCTGAAAGGAATAGTTCCAACCTGCTTTCCTGTCTTTAAAAATCTTTACAGCAAATTCATGTTACTCATCTTAAAAATAATGAAACATAAGTAATGTTTAGTTGTAATAATAATATTAGATTGAGTTAGAACACAGAATCCAATCTCTTAGCTAGGAAAATGTGGCAAACACTAAGAATAAAGTTCATACCCCCAAAACAACTAGTATTTTTAGTACACCAGTAGGTGTGTTTGGGTGACATGTCCTCACATAGGATTATATTTAATAAACTCTCTTAAAGCTTATAAAAATAAGGGCACAAAATAGACATGGGTTCTAGAGTACAGAGCCTAAAAGAAATCAGAATGAGCCTTCGATTAATCCAATTGATGTTCAATGTATAGAGGGAGAGAGAAAATTCTGAAAATACAGGAATCAATATGTTTTCACATCACTTACCCAACAGTTGGGTCCACGGCAATTCCTCTAGGATGCCCCAAGTTTTCAGTTATAAGGGTAACCCGGTAGCTTCCATCCAAATTTACCATATCTATGCGGTTGACCTTGGTTTCCACCAGATAGATTTTATTATTAACCCAGTCCACAGCCAGGTTCTCTGGGGTTTCAACAGAAACATTGAGAACCTCTTGGATATTTAAACCATGAATGTCAACTGAAAAAACCTGAAAGAAAAACCAAAATTATTATATTTCCTCAGCATCACTAACTACATGGTTTGTTTTGATTTTTTAGTTATAATCAAACCAGAATTGCTAAAAATCTAAATTCTCAACTTTTAGAAATTTCATGCAAGTTATTTAAATAAATGAGAATTGTATTAATGGTATAATAAAATGTAAGAAGAAGAAATAAATAAAATTCCATAACGCTTTAGGAGTTTCTGAAATTTATGTTTCAAAAATCTCCATTGCATTACTCCAAGATGAAATTAAACCCATCACACTTTCCAAATAAGACAGTGGAACAAAATTTTGGCCATTAAACAAAATACTGTCAATATTTGTTACTTGATCCCGAATTACGGTTCCATTTAGAAGATGCAGGTAAAAATCTGATTTTTATCATCCAGAAAAGCAGTGTGCTTTTTACATTTTAAATGATCAAATTTCAAAAATTACCACCAAATATCTATCCAGTTTTGAAAGAATGTCTACTATTTCTTTTAATTAGGCTCTTGGACTCCACTTCGAATAAAATTAAAAGTTGCTCAAGGCTAATCCATATAATAGACTGCTTTGTTTAAGAGGTCACATGTAATAGTATAGCATGGAAAAGGTGCTGATTAACATAAAATATCTCAAGGGCCTTTTTTGTTAGAAAACAAAGGAACTTTCCCCTCTACTCCCTCTAAAAGTGAAAAGCTATCAACACTTTGTGCTCAGGGTTCCATTCAGCTCCTGCAATTTCTATTTACCTTATTTTGCACAGTGTCTGTCCAAAAAACTCTTTGCAGGTGATAGTGGAAAGCCACACCCACGGCCACTCCACGATTCTGAGACTCCACTAGGATCCGGAAGCTCCTTCCATGAATATCACCAATTAACAAATCCCGACCATTGGAGAAGATAATGGAGGCCTCGCCAACTAAATGTGAAGAAGGAAGGCATCACCACTCCTTCAGGTGAGCAAGGATGGTGAAGTAGCTTACAACTGATATGCTTTCTGCTTTTTCAAATGCTATCTTCTACGTTGTCTTACCAGATTTTAACATAAACCTCTGAGGCAGACAGATAGCTATCATTCTATCCATTTTACAGAAGGGCAAATTGAGGCACAAAAAGGCTTAATGAAGTGTCCAAAATCTCAGTAAGTTAGGAAGAATTTGGTAAGAATTCAGGCATCCTGGATACTAGTCCAATGCACTTTCAACGACACTGAGGAGAGTATTTCTCAGATATTTTCAAGACTCCTTGATGATATGGGCTCCTTAGCCCCATGTGCAACTCTAGATTTTGTTAAACACAGAAGACATTTTAAAGATTACCAGGAAATCACTCTGAAAAAGATGGTAATGGTGGTTCCAAATCTGTCTGTATACTCACAGGTATGCAAAATGATACATGAACAAGGTATTAACTGCGGTCTTATTGGCAATAGCAAAAGATAAGGAATGATATAAAAGTTCATCAGTAGAGGACTAGTTAAACAAATTATGAATGTCAAAAAAAAGGAATATTATGCCATTATGAAAAAAATAATAATAATTAAGGCCGGGCGCAGTGGCTCACATCTGTAATCCCAGCACTTTGAGGGGCTGAGGCAGGCGGATCACATGAAGTCAGAAGTTCGAAATCAGCCTGGCCAACATGGGGAAACCCCGTTTCTATTAAAAATACAAAAATTAGCCAGGCGTGGTGGCGGGGGCCTGTAATCTCAGCTACGCAGGAGGCTGAGGCAGGAGAACCACTTGAACCCAAGAGGTGGAGATTGCAGTGAGTCAAGATCTTGCCATTGCACTCCAGCCTGGGCAACAAGAGTGAGACTCCGTCTCAAAAATAAATAAGTAAGGCTGGATGCAGTGGTTCACGCCTGTAATCCCAGCACTTTGGGAGGCCCAGCACTTTGGGAGGCTGAGGCGGGTAGATTACGAGGTGAGGAGATCCAGACTATTCTGGCTAACATGGTGAAACCCCATCTCTACTAAAAATACAAAAATTAGCCGGGCATGGTGGCAGATGCCTGTAGTCCCAGCTACTCAGGAGGCTGAGGCAGAGAACTGCCTGAACCCAGGAGGCGGAGGCTGCAGTGAGCCAAGATGGTGCCACTGCACTCCAGCCTGGGTAACAGAGCAAGACTCATTCTCAAAAATAAATAAATAGATAAATAAATGAATAAATAAAATAATTAAGAAATAACTTCATGTGCTGATATGGAAAGCTCTGGAAAATATCTTAAGCACATTCACAAGATGCAGAACTGTGCATATAGTTTACTACCATATATAGATATATAAATACAGTTAAATATCTATATTTGTACAATCTTATTTATTCATTAAGAAACCTCTAGAACTGAAATGAAGAAACAGCAATTACTCATGGGAAAGAGGAAGTGAAAACCATGCAGAGGGGAATAGGTATGGAGCAAGGCATCTCACTACGTATCTTCTTATAATTTAAAATGTGTGAACATATAAATATGTTACCTATGCAAAAAATAAACAAATTGAATTGTTAAAAATCCGCTGAACCTAAAAATTACTACACAGCAAATCAGGTATTTCTATGCAAAAACAAGTAGAAAATGGGCCATTCTTCAGTCGTGGGAGCAGTTAAGTTTCAGAAGACATCAAAGACACTTCAAAATCAAGTGTGAAATAACTGTTGGAAAATAGGAGTTTATATTGGCACCTTCGTCCGGAGAAATCGACAGTGACAAAATGCTTTGGAGCCCTCATCTACGTTTTGCAGATTTTCTCCATGACTTTTCTCTACTACTATTTACTACTCTCTACTTGTCATACTCCTACATTGATTCCAACAAAGTACCCAGAATTAGGGCATTCAAAAAAATGTTAATCCAAATTTAGCATGTCCATTTGGAAATACCCCTAAATTTTGCAAGAACACTGCAAAAATTATTTCTGTAGATAGTTGTCACCTACTTTTGTGGTAGGTAATTAATTAAAAGTTAAATGTCCAAGCCAATCAAATGTAGGCAGAGCATTTATTCCACAATTAAAGATGGGTGACATCATAGCCTGGGTCAAAGTAAACAAGCAACCAATTTAAAAATATTAATAATGGTCACCATTAATCAACAAATTGGTCCTTAATAATCAAAGAATGAAATTAATGTTGACCAATTTTTCTAGGCAGCAGGAGCCATCCCTGATTTGTAATGATAAAGCCCTGCCAACAGCATAAATGCTGATAATTCTGCTGTCATCAGAAGGAAGGAAAGAAGCTATTAGAATCTGTTTCTTGTTCAGAGATTCAGGTGTCCATAATTTACTCACAGGAATCATTAGCTTTGCAATGCTGTCCACGCTCCAAGATATACCCTTCTTCACAGTGGCACAGGTGATGGCCAGGTCGGCTTTCACACTTCTGGTCACAAATTCCCCATATCTGGCAATCATCAAACTCTGCCATATGGAAAATACACATTTGTAGTCAAGGTTATCAGCATTTATTGAGCACTCTCTGACAAAAATCCTAGATAAGATGGCCAAGAATGTGGTGTTGCCCGTGTCTAAATAAACAGCCTCTGGAGTTAGGCACAGGTTCTCAGAATTTATAACAGCCATCTTCATGTAAGGAAAAAGAACATTTACATCATTTTTTAAACCTACATGAAGGATAACTTTACAGAAAATGCACAACACTTCCTGAATTCATAGCCCTATGGCATTGCATTTCATTTATTAATGTTAGTTTACAAATATATAAACTTTGGTGTAAATGTTTCCCTTTAATACTATGCTTTCCAATATGGTAGCCACCAACCCCCTGTGGCTATCTAAATGTATCTTTAGATTAATTAAAATAAAATAAAATTAATAATTTGCTTTCCTAATCACTTGCCACATTTCAAGTGCTCAATAGCCACATATGACTAGTGGTTACCATGTTAGAGAGTGAAGATACACATTTACATCACTGCAGAAAGTTGTATTGGACAGCACTATTTCTGAATAAAGTAAGACCTGCCTATAGACAGTCCCTCAAGAAGACACAAATCTATGACTGCAATAAAGTATTTGGAAAGGTCTATTTACCCAGTTCTCTTTCCTCTGATGTCAAAAAATTATAACCAAAATTAAATTGAACTTATTTTCAAGACATCAAAAATTTCTTCTCCTCTACTTATTGGTTAACTTATTATTCACTCATTTAATAAGTGTTCATTGAAAGTCCCTTATATAACAGAGCTCTGTTCATTACCAGTTCTACTGTGTAAAAATAATTCCACTATAATTGACATAAACAATAGAATATGGAGGGGAGAACACAACAAAATATTAAAAGAGTCTTTCTTAAAGACTATAAGTCTTCAGGGGTGCAGAAATTGTCTTATCCTTGGTACATCTGACTTTCCAAGTCCATGTCCACTCTCCATCATCCTTCACTCTGCTCTCTTCCCTGGGAGGATGGCCTATGCAAACTATAACAGTAGAGTTCCCACACCCTCTGGTTTCAGGAAGTTCTCAAGTAGATTATAATTTCTGAAACCACTGCACTCCCAAGTCTAGAATTCTCCAGAGCTCTATGATCTGATTACATTTGCAGCAACTGTCAGAACTGTGAATTGGGTTCAACCATTCCTGCTGGGTGGCCTACCATTCCATAACCCACCAAAAGCCCAAAAGCCCAAAAGCCCAAGGTTCTGTTCTTTCCTTTTCTTTTCTTTCTTTTTTTTTTTTTTTTTTTTTTTTTTTTTAGACGCAGTCTCAGTCTGTTGCCCAGGCTGGAGTGCAGTGGCACAATCTCGGCTCACTGCAACCTCCACCTCCCAGATTCAAGCAATCCTTCCACCTCAGCCTCCCGAGTAGCTGGGACTACAGGTACACACCACCACACCCGGCTAATATTTTTGTATTTTTAGTAGAGACAGCATTTCCCCATGTTGGCCAGGCTGGTCTCAAACTCCTGATCTCAAATGATCAGCCCGCCTTGGCCTCCCAAAGTGATGGGATTGCAGGCATGAGCCACCGCACCCAACCCCAAGAAGGTTCTTCTAATAATCCCATTTCCCTGCAGATTAAACATAACAACATGAGCCAGCATACCTATCTTTCCAAAGACTGTGACTAACCAAAGGAAAAAACCCAATCCGATCTGGACACTACCAGGCTGAAAGGCCACGTGAGGGTGTGAAATGCCCTCACTGATGATTCCCTTCTGTCCCCTCAACTCAGCCCTGAGAAAGCTTCACCTAAGGCTTTGCCTCAGCATGAAAAGAAGTACAGGACATTCTCCCTCAAACCTCCAGAATGTCATAACTTCATTTTGAATGCAAGATCCATGGGACTACATCTAAGGATTTGGAGTCACTCTGAGAAGAAGTTCTGATGTCAAACAGAAGGAAACCAAAGGTGGAGAAGTCATAACTAGGAATCCTCTAGCACAAATGCCCTTCCTATCACCTGCACTACAAGTGGTTTAAAGATTTGAATGAGTGGGCCAGGCACGGTGGTTCATGCCTATAATCCCAGCACTTTGGGAGGACAAGGTGGGAGGATTGATTGAGTCCAAGGGTTTGAGACTAGCCTGGGCAATATAGCGAGGGTTTATCTCTACTGAGAATTTTAAAAAAAGAAAAAAGAAAAAAAAAAAAGGCCAGGCATGGAGGCGCGTGCCTGTAGCCCCAGCTACTCAGGAGTCTGAGGTGGGAGGCTGCAGTGAGCAGCGTGATCAAGCCACTACACTCCAGCCTGGGCAACAGTGAGACCCTATCTCAAAAAACAGGATTTGAATGAATGTGTAAAATTGCTGTCACTTTTGTGACAATAAGATTGTATCCTGGGATCACTATAGAGAAATATGAAAGTTAATTAACATCCATCAGCAGCCAGAGTGAAGACAAGTAAAATAAAAGTAGAATTGATGGTTTTCATGAGAGTAGAAAAGATAGTGGAAACCACACAAAACACTGAAACACTACTTTACAATCCCCCTCTCACTCCAATACCTTTATCTATTTTCTTTCCTTTTTATTCTTTGTCTCCTCCCACCAACAAATACTGCTGTGAAAATAATTCAAAAACCCCTTTTTAACTGAGACCCCCTTGGCCACCCTCTGATCCATCTGGCTGTGTGAAACCCCACCATGCTGAATGACCTCCCTGCCCTCACTCTGCACCACGATGTCATTCTGTCAACAAACAGCATGTCCTGTCAATCAGAAACAATGAGCCCAGTAAACTGCTTCAGCATGCCTCAGAGCTTCCACTGCCAGGTCAAGACTACCAGGGGCAGATGAATGGTAGAAAGACACAAGATTTCGTGTCAAGATTATTCAATGTTATTCTTGATTACCACCGAGGTATTCACTGGGGAGCCATGTCTAAGATAATAAATGGTACATAGGTTTCCAACACCTGAAGCCTCTGTAATGCGTCACCCATGCAGAGGGTTATAGCCATACAGAGAGTATTTGTTGAAATGAAATGCTTGAGAGAGCAAACCAAAGCAACAATTCCCCTAAAAATTCAGCTCAGCTGAAACAAGTGTAACTGGTTTCCTAATGTCATGTATTTAAAGAGTTCTCTATAAAGAGAGAAAAATAGTCTTCTTTGAAACAAATGTGAAATAAATGTTAACCCAGCCTCAAAACTCAGAGGCAAATGACACATTCTTGAAGGACAGCAAAGGTCACAGAAAAGGTCTCTGCAGGTGGCAGGGGGCCTCATATTCACAAAGGCCCTCAAATGTAGACTTTTGAGATTATCTCCAAATGAGGTTGTCTGTACTAAAGTCCCAGAAATGCGCTGGTGGGAATGAAAGAAGATGTCTGTTGTGGAACTTAGAATTAGTGCCCCAGTATTAGAACACACTACTTCCAACGTGTTATTAATGTGCGGTATGTTCTCTAATCCTGAAATTATCTTGTGCATGCATAATACTGCAATATTCTGCCTTACATTCACTAGTAGGTTAAATGCAAAATTTTATCAAACAACAACTTTGTTATGACAGCCTTTCACTTTGTAAGGGGCTATTGAAAATTGAAGTGGCCTGAATTTCTGACATTTAGGAAACCCTAGACATTTGGAAATACAACCCAAGGCTCACCACAGACTTATATGTTGGAAAATATGGAAAATGTGTTATCTGGGCTCTAGGGTGGAACAAAAAACTGAGAACAGATTGTGGGGCATCACAAGACTGAATCAGGGATTCTGAAAGAACAAATCACTTTTCCTGAAAGGACTGCATGGCCTATCAAGTTTCAACTGTAAGACAGCTCAGCCCCAACTCCTCTTTGGGAGTTGATAAAGGAAAAAGAGAGAAAAGCTGATGTAATACTGAGAATGTGGCTTCTAGTATTCTATTGGAACTTCTTTTCTACAAAGAGAAAAGGAAAATGCCTAGAGAACTAAAAGGCTGGAAATGGGATTGGCAGCTGGGTAGAAGTGAAGGGGGGCGAAGGAGCCTGACATTTGCCAAAGACACTGGAGCGGACTCACACCCATGGACGAGCCCCACTCTGAGCAGAAGCGAGGCTGCCCCTCTGCCCAGGGCTACCTGAAATCCAGGCAGGACTCCCAGAGTCAGGTCACCACCCAACCAATAAGGGCACTTGTGTGAAAAGTATCTGTACATTACTTGAATGCATCCCTAATATAATGGTAATAATAACAATAAAACACAAAAAGTGGCCCGCAATCTTATTTAAGGCCAGTTGCAGATCATAACTTTTATGTATAAAATGTTTTAAAATGATTAGAAATGCAGGGGCCTTCTTAAATTATTCCAGAGTTCACTTAAGTCACTTGATCTTAAAGTACCTTGTTGAATACAGTTACTTAAGAGGAGCAATTAGATGGGCAACTTTGGGAGTTGGTCCTGATATTAAAAACCTACAATTACCTACTATGAACACAAGGAAAAGCTCAAATGGATTGCTTTCCTGGATATGAAAATCCAGTTTTTCTTGGCATATGATAAGTAAGTGAGCCCAACGATTATAGTTTTCAGTAACGCTGAGGAGCAGACTTTCTCAAGAATTTCAAGTTTAATTTGCAAACCAGAGTTTATTTCTGGTATCAATACATTTTTCTGTTTGCTAGCACTTCTGCTGAAAATAATAATAATAATAATAATAATAATAATAAAGAAAAAAAGAAAGGTTTTTCTGGCTATGAGTAGTTATTAAGATTAGCCATATTTAACAAAGTATAATTATGTTGGAAGCCATGAGCTGAGACTAAAGAGTTTGAATAACTTCATTAGGTTTATCTAAATTCAATATTTTATTACCAAATTTTACCAAAGAGTTCTAAAATATTAACATTTTAATATTTTAATAATATTAAAATAATAATTTCAGAAGACATACTTTTCTAGGAGCATTTCTTACACATTTCATGTTTGTTTTTATCCCAAAAGCCCTAAAGAATATCTCATATTTCTAAGGAATATCAAAAGAATACAAATATCCTGGGAAAATTCTGAATCACTTTGGAGACCCATAGAAGACTACCAAATTTAAATGAATAGTTTCAATTGCCTTCCAGACGCCTTTTCCCAACAGCAGTAAAAACAGTTTTCTTTAAACCTCTGTGATCACTTCCTGCTAGTATGTTTGTTGTTTATGTGTCAAAAATCAGATCAAAGGAAAAAAAGATCACAGCACCAAAAACTCACTAAGAAAATGGAAACTGATGACAGTTGGCCATGTCTAATTCTCCCATCATAAGGCCCCATCCTAATCACAGTGAGATACAAAGATGGCATCAAAATTAAAAATCTCCCAATGGAAGAAATCATTTCTGAAGTCAGAGAGGAGAGATATGAGGAAATAGTTGGTGTACAGTATCTAGTTTAATGCCAGCCACCATCTGGAAGCATCATGATAAAGAATCTGCTCATCTTGAATGACAGTTCCAAGTGGATGTCACAATCAGTGGAATGAGTAGCCAGCCCAGCATAGGCACTGACCCACCAGTGTAGTCACCTGAGCAATGACCTGGTGATCCTCTGCTGTGACGTTTGTGCATCCTGGAGAAGAGGCTGCACAAACAAGGAGCAAGGTAGGGGTGCTTGCTGGGCTCAAGCAGCAGCTATCTACCGATCTCATGGAAGTAGTTCAGTATTCAGTAACCAGAATGGCTGCACCAATCCTGATGCCAAATACTTGAAAACAGAAAAGGACTACCACCCCCAATGAGTAGTGGATAGGTTCCAGGTAGCTAGTCAGCTCACTCATGACAGAACCACTCTTTTGCCTGGTACACCACACCAAACCTTCTCAGACTGAAAATTCCCTATTTGCCAGGTTTTCTGTGAGGTCTGGGTTGCTTTGTTATGACAGACCATGACGACTCTCCACAAGTGCAACCTCCTTGATGTCAGAGATCAGGGGACCTGTCAGTGTACTCTAATGAAAGAAAAGTAGCCCCCCCCCCCATCACTTACCAACACAGGTACGGCTGTCATTGTGGTTGATGGTATAACCTGGGGGACAAAAACACGCTCCTCCATAAGGCGTCTCATGGCACTGGTACTGGCAGTTCAAGGCAGAGCACAGAGTCGTACCTAAACGAAGAAAAGAACTTTGTTAAATGAATGGTGACCTCTGGACGAGACTGATTAACCTAATAGCTTCTTTTTCCATCAGTAGCAGCTAAGTAAGCATGTAGTAGATGTACAGAAAAATCTGTCACCCTTCAAAGCTTACTGCAAAACTTGGCAATAAAAGCTCAACTGAGACAGGATGATTGCTTGAAGCCAGGAGATCAAGACCAGCCTGGGTAACATAGCTAGACCTCATCTTCACAAAAAGTTAAAAATAAAAACATTAGCCGGGCACAGTGGCTCACACCTGTAATCTCAGCACTTTTGGAGGCCAATGCAAGAGGATCACTTGAGCCCAGAAGTTTGAGGCTGCAGTAAGCTATGACTGCACCACTGTACTCTAACCTGAGTGACAGAACAAGAGCCTGTCTCGAGTGGAAACAAAAGAAAAAAGAATAAAAGCTCATTTTTAAAGTTATAACTATGTCCAAGTGTAAGTCATTATAAGTCTTATTTATGAAAAAAAAAAACAGGTCGTGCATGGGTCTATCTTTGTGTCTACACAGTAAAAAGGGCTAAGAACTCCCAAGGGACTGAAGGAAGAATAAGCCCTAAAAGTATTAACTGTGGCTGGCTTCAAGAGATGGGATTTTGCCGGGCGCGGTGGTTCAAGCCTGTAATCCCAGCACTTTGGGAGGCCGAGACGGGCGGATCACGAGGTCAGCAGATCGAGACCATCCTGGCTAACATGGTGAAACCCCGTCTCTACTAAAAAATACAAAAAACTAGCCAGGCGAGGTGGCGGGCGCCTGTAGTCCCAGCTACTCGGGAGGCTGAGGCAGGAGAATGGTGGGAACCCGGGAGGCGGAGCTTGCAGTGAGCTGAGATCCGGCCACAGCACTCCAGCCTGGGTGACAGAGCAAGACTCCGTCTCAAAAAAAAAAAAAAAAAAAAAAGAGATGGGATTTCAGGTGATTATATTTTTTTCTTTTGGTTCATTTTTATTTTCCAACTTTCATACTGTGACTACACATCTTTTATTAATTTTTGAGCCTTTTTAAATGGGCTCCCAAATGAAATAGAGAAAAAAAACCATAGAGGTATCTGCCTGTTTAAATATTATGTACAATTTTTGTCAGGAAACAAAAAATAATCTTGGGGTTGCAGTTACATGTGCACTTCTAGGCAACCACAAATTTAGTTAGAGTATATTATTGATGAAATCAAGGTTTTAAATGGTATTCCCTTGTAAGACAGTCAGCTGTCCACAGAGTTGATGGGTTGTTGGTGGGGTGAATATTCTACAGTCACAAAAAAGGAGAAAAAAATCCCTAGTTCCAGTCAGTTTCCTCATAAATGAATGTGGACACACAAGACATAATCAAACAACACTGTGCATGGCCAACACCAAGTTTTGCCATTGGAGAGTAACTCAAAGTACGTAACCCAGGAACCAGAAGCTTTTTTTTTTTTTTTTTTAGTACAGTCAGACAAGGCCTTTTTCCATAAGTATAAGCCAGGTAATAAAATCTCCAACACATCTTTAAGGTCATCAAAATTGCCATTGAAACAATCCTCTTTGTGTGTATGTTAGGGATTAGGGACGGGGAGTTGCTCCAAAAATTGTTAAGCTCGTCCCATCAATAGATGGAGTCTATTTCTTCCATCCACTCTGGGTTTGGCCAAGTGTCTTGCTTTGAACAATAAGACTTGAGCAAACTTGGCATAAGTAGAACCTTGAAAGTACTTGAGCCCTAGGGTTTGCTCTTTCAGTCTCTGAGTCAACAAAGCTAGGCTAGCCCAAGCTTTTACTGCAACATCCTGACGTTTGAGTGAGCTGATATAGGCCAGAGAAACTACTTAGTCAACCCACAGAACTGTGAGAAATAAGACGACACATTTGTCAGTTTAAGCCACTAAGTCTTGGGGTGCTTTGTTATGCAAACACCAACAGATATACTGTATTTGAACATCTGTTCTAGAAAACAGAAATATCTTTATCTGAAAGTTACCCAGGTAAATGCCTATACTCACTACAGTATTTTCCAGTAGTAGTACTGTTTTCATCTTCTCTTCCTGGGCAATCTAAAATCCCATCACAAACTTTATAAATGGAGATGCATCGTCCCGACTCTGGGCAAGACCATTCTCTTGGGGAACATTTATGAACACCATGAGAACTGCTTTCTGTGGGGGGAAAAAGAGAGAGTTACAGGCCACAGGGGAGGTACAGCAAGCTCTTTTTCAATCAGTGGTTAAAAGGGGATGTAGAGCAAGTTGGACAAGAGAAATCTACAACTGATCTACATTTTACAATAAGTTAGTGATTTCTAACTCTGCCACTAGTCTTTTACTGAGATTCTAAGGACAGGCATAATGGAATTACTCCACTTTCCCTGGAAGAGGCAGCCCCGAGCCGGGTTATAAGAGTAAGAAGCAGATACGGGTCTCAATTATCAACAAACTAGATTCATAATCCCCTACGAAAAGATGCAGTTATTTAAATCCTGAATTATCGAAGTAGGGCCATCAAGTTAGGTCCAGAATTACTTGAGTTTGTGGTTGGGCTTTTTGGTTTGCTTTGTTTATTTAGTGAAATGTCAATAGTGTAAGAAAAACCATAACCCAAATGTAGAAAAACCACTTTCTGGAACATAAAAACATAAAACCATGTTTTATGCTCCCAGAACAAGCATTTCCCTTATCATACCTGGGATTGGAATGGTGCAGGTAACTTGCTGTAGGGTGTGGGTATTAGTAAGGGCTAAATTGTTGGAGGTGCTGCTGATGATATCAGCAACATAAAAGGGTGAATATCAGTAACATAAAAGGGTGAATATCACTGGCAATTTCTTTCTCACAGAATCTTTAAGCACTTCCCTGGATAGTAGCTTCTCCTACACTTACCAATCCCCAGCTCCACCCCACATGTTCCTAAGGTGGCCTCTCTTTCACCACTGAACGTCAGTGACTCATTTGGGAATCAGAATTTACAAAACCAAAACAAAAAAATAAGCTGAACTGTTACCAAGGTTCAAAGTCATTTTTAAAGATTGTAAGGTCTAAGACAAATGACATTTTCCCTATTTTCTCTCCTTCCCCAGCCTATTAATTTTATATAAGTAAATCTATTTAAAACGGGCAGTCTTAAAGGGAGAAAGTCAGACTGAGATACAGAAGAGAGAGAGACTGTCCTACCTATTTTGCCTTAAAGATAGAAAGGAGAAGATTATAATTTAATCTGTATTTGAGTTCTGAATCTTCTTAGGAAAAGTTAGTGAAGTCATCTCCTCCTTCACCACCCACTAAGTTCCTAAACAACTCCTTCAACTCCAGCCAGTCCTGAGGCTTGCTTGTCACACAAAACTTTTAAAAAGGAAAGGAGAAAAAGCAAGCACTGGAAAACACTTGAAGAAAATGCTTTTCAGTAGGAATCTCTTCCCCTCCTTACCACATCCATCTTCATCTCCATTATCTTTACAGTCATCTTCTCCATCACAAACCCAGTTTTGATAAATGCATCGGCCACTGGGGCAAGTGAACTGGTAACCACCGCAGGTCGGATAGTCTGGAACAAAGCAACAGCTGCACTCCAAAGACACAAATCACCTGGAAAAACTCAAAGTGCTCTCACCTCAGTGCCTAAGCAGAACTATCTCTTAAATATCTTGACAAAAATTTTAAAGAGCAGGAAAAAAAAAGAGAGAGAGAAAGAAGGTAACAGCAGCTTTGGGTCTAGGAAATGAACTCAGATGCCGGTTTCTGTTTTTCAAGATTAAACATTAGATCAGCCTGGGAAACATGGTGAGACCTCATCTCTACCAAAAACACAAAAAAATAAATAAATAGCCAGGCATAGTGGTACATGTCTGTAGTCCCAGCTACTCGGGAGGCTGAGGTGGGAGGATAGCATGAGCCTGGCCTGGGGATGTGGAGTTGCAGTGAGCTGAGATCGCAGCACTGCACTCCAGCCTGGGTGACAGAGTGAGACCCTGTCTCAAAAAAGAAAAAAAACTAAAAATTAAAAACAAGATGGTTTGCAATGTGTTGGCACAGAACAGAAAATGCAGACAAAGATGCTGCAGACATGACAACATCCAACGTTCTCATATTTTACTACAAGCTCCGTAATTGCTAATCTATGACCAAATGATTCTGAGTCAACCATTCCATGATGTCACATTCTCTATAATTCTCTGTCACTAAAATAAGCCCAGGTTCCAGAAAGGAAGCCAGGCATGACTCATTGAAAATTAGGGTGATATCAAAAATATTTAACAACACCCTAAGGCATGGGTACCAACCAATCAAAAGAGGTATGGAGGGAAATCATACATTCTAGTAAATAAATCACCACAAAAAGCTGCCAACTTACTGGAAACAGTAAAACTCTTTCACGGAGTCTTCTAACTTTACTCATTCCGAAAAAATAAGTGGAGGTGGCAACAAGCAGACAACAGCATGGACATAAAAGCAAGGTCAGAGTGAAGAAGTGGAGGCAAGGAAGCCACCTATACCACACTGAAACTTTCAGTCTGGGCGCGGTGGCTCATGTCCATAATCCCAGCACTTTGGGAGGCTGAGGCGGGCGGATCACTTGAGGTCAGGAGTTCGCGACCAGCCTGGCCAACACGGTGAAACCCCATCTCTACTAAAAACACAAAATTAGCTGGACATGGTGGTGCATGCCTGTGATCCCAGCTACTCAGGAGGCTGAAGCAGGAGAATTGCTTGAACCCAGGAGGTGGAGGTTGCAGTAAGCCGAGATCGCGCCACTGTACTCCCACCTGGGCAACAAAGCAATAATCCATCTCCAAAAAAAAAAAAAAAAAACAAGAAAAAGAAACTTTCCTGACCCTCCAACTTTAACGCAGTAGAAATTTCAAAGTAAAGAGGAGAGTTAGAGCCACTCCTAGGGAAATTCCTTTCCCTTAAAAACACTTCTCTTACTTGACTACCAAGGTTCTCAGAGGTACGGGTCATTTGAGAATGCAGTGATACAATATATCCTGTACCCCTGGAGCCTAAGGAAAGAAGGCAAACTGTCCGTCACCAGCCCTTTACATCTACGCAGATCCTTGAAAGATAAAGGAGCCCAGGTCCAGCAACACCACAAAGGCTCGTGTCATGGCCCCCAGTGACCTTCTGATTCCATCTGCCACCAAATGTAGTGACTCTTTTCCTTGAAAAAAGCAGTACATTGGTGGGGGAGGCGGGGATAAAACAAAATCAAACTGAAACAAAAAAAAACACTCCCAACAACATGACCCAGCATAAAGAAATCACCGTACTGCAAGCATGTTCATCACTGCCGTCTTGGCAATCACTGTCATGGTCACAGACATAAGCGTGAGGGATACACTCTCCACTGCCACATGAGAACTCATTGTGCAAGCATATCTCAGCTGCAACAGAAAGTTAGGAAGGGAAAGAAAAGAGAGAAGTTAACTCCATTGTAGCCATTTAATCTCAAAGGAAGATCATCTCCAGTTTAAGAAGGGATTCTTATTAAGCAGTGGTGTGCTGGTAAATGTTTAAGAATCAGTTATCCAGGAACAAAAAGGCCCTGGTTTGTAATGTTTGCCGATTTCCAGTGTGTAAATACTCCTACCAACGGCTGACTTCAAACTACCAACGTGAATTCACTGAAACTGAACTTGGGAAGAGATGCACATAATTGGCTCTCTCAAGCCAGTGTAAACCAGCTTCAGCACACCACTACACGTCTTGTGCGCAATACTTACTGCAGTTGATTTCATCCGAGGAGTCCCTGCAATCAACTTTCCAATCACACTTCTGACTGGTGTTATAGCAGGCTCCATTGTCACAAGTAAGCTGCTCACATGTTGGGTATTCTATTGTTAAAAAAAAAAAAAAAAAAAAGGAAACAGCAAAGAAACCTTAAATTTCCTTCAGCAAACATTTATTGAGTGATTACTATATGCAAGTCACTAAATGCTGAGCACATATTGATACACACACACAAAAATATGCTCCCTGGCTTCATGGAGAGTACAGCTGGACAGGGGAGACAAATATTAGTCAAATAAGACATAAATGGTAAATTACAAACTGGGATAAGTGCTAATGTGGAAAGTACAGAGGACTGTGAGACTGCATAGCAGAAAAGTCTCCCCTAAAGAAGTGACTTTTGAGCTAAAACATGAAGAATGAGAAAGAATTTTTTTTTTTTTTTTTTTTTTTTTTTGAGGCGAAGTCTGGCTCTGTCGCCCAGGCTGGAGTGCAGTGGCCGGATCTCAGCTCACTGCAAGCTCCGCCTCCCGGGTTTACACCGTTCTCCTGCCTCAGCCTCCGGGGTAGCTGGGACTACAGGCGCCCACCACCTCACCCGGCTAGTTTTTTGTATTTCTTAGTAGAGATGGGGTTTCACAGTGTTAGCCAGGATGGTCTCGATCTCCTGACCTCGTGATCCGCCCGTCTCGGCCTCCCAAAGTGCTGGGATTACAGGCTTGAGCCACCGCGCCTGGCCAGAAAGAATTTAACTTTAGCTCAAAATGGAACATTATTTTACATAATACAAATAACATCCCAGGAAACTAAAGTACCACCGCACAAGCTTGGAAGAAAGAAAGGCCATTTCTTCCACTGGGGGTTGGAGAAAGAAAGCAGGCCTAGAGTTCAGGAGCCCTGGTGGCCCAGAGGTACCACTCAGCAGCTATTTACTGTGACTCAAGCTTCATGTCCTGTGTTTCTACTTCCCTATCTGCACATTTGGATAATCTACTGCACAGGGTAGAGGGGCCTGAAAAGACCCTGTCTGGTGAAGCATGTTGAAAAGCATGATGTGCTCTCAAAGCACAAATTATTGTTGCCATGTTATGTACATGCGACCACCTCACTGCTACTCACTGGACCTGGTTTTCTAGGTCACAGTGGAAAATCAGGAAGTCCCTTACAGGAATAACATGCTATCTGTCCCTCCTCTCTACTTACCAGACTTGGACCACCTGTCTCTCATGACTTCTTACTGGAGGCTTTATTCTGTGGATTGTTGATCTCTTTCCCCCGTGACATAATAAAACTCCCTGAGATTAAGGATCCTGTCTTACTCATTTTAGAATCCCCAACACTTAGTACAGGGGTGGTGGGACATTACTCACTGTGCTCAAGAAATAGTCAATATTGCTATTATTTATCACAGGTGAACATTTTAGTCATTCGGCTTTTTAAAATATTTTGAAGTTCTGCCTTTTATGGCCTTTGAATACCCTCCTTTTCACAAACGTGATATCTTCCTTGGTCTGACCATCTTTTTCATGAAAGATAATTTTTGTATTGATTATCAGGTCATCTTCTGATTTTTTTTTAACAAAGGAAAAGGTATGTCTTAGTTAACTTTGAGTCTCAATTTTGCACTTAAGAACGCAGTTTGAGATTTTATAGAGATATAAATATATTGAAGATAATTATTTGGATAGTCCCAAGTCTTTTCAAGCAGAAGCTGTGTACAAAATTCTGTGCTGAAACTGTACTAAACTTGTGCCATGTTAACAACTTGCACTTTTTAAAAACGGACTCTCCAATGATCTTTTTTCTTTTTTTTTTTTTTTTTTGGTATAGTAAAGGAATAAGCCTAACTCTTCTCATCTCCAGAGGTTCAAAGTTAGTCTCTTACGTGTCCTTAAATATCTCAATTGCCAGAGTTATGTATAGTCGATCATATGTTAAAATGGAAGGCGTTTTTAAATAGCTAGTTATAATTTAAAATTTTTTCTGAATTTTATTTTGTTTTTTAATAGTCCAAAAGTGAGCCAGCGCCTAGAGTTATTGCTGTCTTTCCTCGCTGAGAAGATATGCCTTACAAATGTACCTTCAAATGGGTCACACAACTCTCCCTTCAAGTGATGTTTATTAATTCTGCTTTCAAGAGATGCAAAAGACCAGGTGAGGCCCGCAAGCAATTCCTTTGCCCTTGTGAGCCAGATAGCTCCTAGAGTCAATGTGTTATCTAGCCTTTTAAGAGCAGCAGCAAGCAGGAGAAAAACCCATAGAAAACCCAGCTCTTTGCAACAGATAAGCTACCTGTCAGGAGGAAAATTAATCTGGGCTTGAACGGCGGCTACTTCATTTAAGGTGATAATTATAAAGAATCTGGAATAAGTGTGCTGGTTGGCTCTCTCGTTTTCCTCATCCTGCTTTTTGAGAACCAGTGCCAGAAAATTGAAAGGAAAAGGATTAAAACAGTAACCACTGACATGACTAAAAGTTTACTGACATGGCCCATTCCCCACCCAACAAACAACAAGGCCAGCTTGATATCATCAGGGAGGGGATTGTGATGGCCAGAGGTCAGCAGTTCGACTTTTGGAATGAAGAACGAACAGCTTTCTTGTCTCCATCCACACTGATAAAGAATCTCTCTCAATCAGCAGGGGACCCCTCTCAACCCCTGCACACCTTGATCTCTTCTATGCATAGTTAACCTGAGATGTATACTTACAGAAAAGATTGCACAGAGCTCCCTAACTCCACAAAATACTGAAAATACTTGGAAATTTGTTTCCAAATGGTTTTTCCTCTTTGGAGATCCACACAGAGAGAACAGGTCCAAACTGTTAACACTGACCAAAGAAAGAAATGAATGGATTCTACTATCATTGCTAAAGATGTTAATGAGTTTCAATCTACTCCAGAAAACAATAAGTCACAATCCTTTGAGCTTCCAACTGGGAGATATCTAAAATCTTATTTTTTGGTTTATTTGCTTGGCAAGCCTGAGTCTAACCTTCTTCCCAAAGAGCAAATCCATCATGTGGCTAAAATGTCCTGCAAGATTTTAAGTATAGGGTAAAGTGCTATATGAGAGGAGACCATATAAAAGAACACCAAGGAAACTCTTATTTCTGAATTTGGTTTTAATGGAAAGATCAACAAGTAGCTATAAATTAAGCCTCAGACCTTTAAGGTTTTTCTAACACAAAAAGGTGAGAATATCCTTCCTCACACCACTCCTTTCTTCCCCTTTCTTTATTTCTCCTGGTCCCAAATCATACATGTTCAAATTTGTTACCCCATAATTGGGAGCTGCCCCCAAAATATACAGATAAGAGTTTTTATATTTTTTCACTGTTAATGATTTGGTTTGGAGCAAGAAAGTTCCATGCTATAGTTCTGTTTACATAATCAGGGAGGAGGGTGTAGAAATGTAGTTTGAAGACCTTGTAGACCTCTTAGAATGGAACTCATTTTCAGCAAAGTATCGTACAGCAGAATAAGATACAAATATAAGGCACTATTCATTATTATCTTGACAGGAAGACTGTAGACATGTTTTATTCTCACAATTTGACAACATGGCTGAAAAGAACATAGAAAAGACTATTATTATGAAGAAGGGATCTTAAAAGTAGGTTAGGAAACTTAAGCCAAGATTGGGAAACACACACACACACACACACACACACAAAAGAACTTACCGATACAAGTCCAGCCCAGACACCTGGGACTTTTCAAGGTCCTAGAGTCGTCCTTTATAAGTTACTTTATGTTATTTACTCTGGCTCCAAGACAGATTAATCCAGTCAATGTAATGATTTGCCAGAAAGAATCTACCAGTTTGGCCACGAGCACTTACTTGCAAGTACTACCCACAAAGTTGAACAAGCAATCATCATCATCATCATCATCATCATCATCAATAACATATGTTAAAAACTATGTGCCAGACATGTGTCAAAGTACTCAATATGTATAAACTCATTTCATCTTCATAACAACCTCATGAAGTAAATACTATGATGACTCCCATTTTATAGAGGAAGAACTTGAGGCATTAAGAGGTTAAGGAATTTGAGAGAGATCACATAACTGGTAAAGTTGGAGAGCCAGAATTCAAATCCAAGCAACTTGGCTCCATAACCCATGTTACTAACCACTGCCACAGATACAACTACCACTTATAGGCTGCAGAGTAAGTAACAGGAAGAAGCGAAAAATTAAAGAAGAAAGAAATTGAATGGAATGGTAATAGGAAGTTCTTAAAAGAGATTATGACAAGAAAAAGAAGAAACCCAAGAGGAAGGAGGGAAGATTTTCTTTCTGCCAGTCAGTTTCCCATCCACATTAGGAAAAAGGGAGAAGTGAGGCCAACTCCAGTTTCCCACAACTTATGGCATAGTCAACAAAGTACTTCAGTATGATATAATCTAGGAATTCTGAAACCTACGCAGGAAAAACAACTTTCCAGAAGGAGTACCAGGAAAAACAGGAGAGTCAATACCAAAAAACAGGCCATAAAGTTAAAGTCTCACAGCTGACCACCACTCCCAAGCTCCCAGGACTTCAAGTCCCTAAAGTGACTGCCATCATGGACTAGCTCCTAGGGAGTGTAGCAATATACAAGGAAAAACAGAGAAGCATTCCGTCCTGGTCCGAAGACCTGAAAAAGTCAACAAAAAGATAAAACCAGATCTGATGAAAACGAAATCCAGGAAAAAAGAAAAGAACGAAAAAAGAAAGAAGGAAGAAAGAAAGAAGGAAAGAAAGAAAGAAAGAAAGAAAAGAAAGAAAGAAAGAAAGAAAGAAAGAAAGAAAGAAAGAAAGAAAGAAAAGAAAGAGAAAGAAAGAAAGAAAGAGGAGGAAAGAGGAAGAAAGGAAAGAAAGAAAGGAAAGAAAGAAAGAAAGAAAGAAAGAAAAGAAAAGAAAGAAAGAAAGAAAGAAAAGAAAGAAAGAAAGAAAGGAAAAGAAGGAAAGAAAGAAAGAAAGAAAGAAAAAGAAAGAAAGAAAGAAAGAAAGAAAGAAAGAAAGAAAGAAAGAAAGAAAGAAAGAAAGAAAGAAAGAAAGAAAGAGAAAAGATTGATTCAGCACCTTGGAAAGAGAAAGAAAATATGGTCATCCCGAGGACTAGTAGAATTGAACTAATATCAAGTTTAGTCTGGGTGGCTTTCAGGAAGCCAAAGCAAAAAGAGAAACAAACTAAATTATTTAGTTTTACTTAGCTCACTCCCTTTGTACTAGCTGGGTCTTAAGGCCCAGACTCCTTGCTGGTCTCTATCCACGGTGACCTAATCTTAGCCCTCAATTAGAAATGTGCCTGAGAGCGTTGCTGCAAGGATTCCAGATCCACAGCACTACCTTCTTCCCATATACAGAGCTGTCACCAAAAACTGCAAAGGAGATAAAAACTGACATAGTTCCAAATTCCTTTAAAAAAAAAAACCTCACACAATTTATATTACAAAAGTGACCAAGCAACAAGATGGAAAAATGTGCATCAAATGTTCCAAGGAATAGTACAAAGAAGTAAGATGCCTTCTAAGGGGTAAACAAATGTTTGTAATGTACATCATGTTTAGTGGCACTGGGCTACATGATTTCATTGAAGGCCAGACGACACCATGGTTCCATACCTTAGTAGTTATTCCCAGGGACCCACCTGGGCAGAAAGACAAAATCTAATCAAAGAGACAGGAAAACTAGCTGCACCCAGCATTATAAGAGTAGCCACTTTCCAGTCACTAGAAATGGTGTGGTTCAGCCTCCCTGCTGGAAACGTAGCCCCAAATAATTTGAGTACTTATCAGTAAATCGTTGCTGGGTGAATGTTATTCACTAGAAACCAGTTATTCTACAGAGTGATGCCTTCTTCTTAATTAGAATTCTCTTGTGTTCAACATATATTTATTGAAATGTGACTTCACAGATACTGTGCTAAGAATTAAATTAAAAGGTAAACAAAATTACAAGTGAAGTAGCAATTCCCACAGCATTTTATTAATCAATCCGTACAAAAATAATTATTGCACACCTATAGGTGTGCAAGGTACTAAAGAATGAAATAAAATCCCATTTCTCCTGGAACTGACATTCTGTTTGGGAGAGCGGAATTACAGCTATTAAAGTAAAAGTAGCAATGGGAAAAAAAAGTTGCAAAAATAGAGCTGGGTAAAAGGTAAAGAGTAACTATGGGGACTAGCTCTCTGAGAAGTGACATTTGAACAAGAACTATTCGGCTTAGCATAATGGCGGTCATTGGTAGCATTGAAAGAATGTTTTCAGGAGATTGGTGAAGATGAAGGACTATTTTCAGTGGGTTCTGAAAAAAAGGACAATCAGTTGGATATATTACATAGGTTAAAAAAAATTTTTTTAAAGAAAGAAACAGGACGAGAGTAAATGGAAACAGCCGTTAACGATAATGCTAGGAAACTCTGTTGTTAAAGGGAGCAGAGTAATTGGCAACAGCTAAGAGGGATCTTAGGATCTTTTTAAAGACGGGGGATGTTTATAACATCCTTGTATGATGGAAACTAAATAAAAGAGAGTTTTCTCTCCTTCCTCCAGGTTTCAGGGCTCTGAATCCTATCTCAATTGTGAGAATGCTAAAAAGGTACATCTGTGATGTGACAGGTAAGATGGGGTCCTTTGGAGAGTCGCCTGCTTCTTCTTTTTAGCTTCAGGGAGAGAGAATAGCAAGGGCAAGGCTCATTGGGCAGCTTAAATGTGGAACTGAGTTTGAAGAACATGTTCTTCATGCACCCTCACAGTCCACAAAATGACTTTAAGCATCTTCTTTATTCCCCTCCCACTGTTCCCTCAGCTGGAGTTTCAGCAGTTAGAGATATAAAGAAAAATGTTTAAATTCTAAAGAGCAGAAAGTCAATAGAAATAAAACTTCTGGGACAAAGCAGCCCCAGTTGCAGGCAGACCAAATACTGCTGATTACCGGCAAGAAAGCCTTCATTGTAACAGGGATTTTACCCTTTCTTTGGCATTCCTAAGTAACAAAAGAGAAGTGCTGCAAACCAACGATAATTAGCAATAGTTTTATTCACACTAAAATCATTCTAATATGGTGCTTGAAAAAGCAAAATAATCTTTTCACTTAACAGAAAAAAAACTGTACTATTTTTGAGCAACTGAAAGTCACTTCAACATATTAATTGAATGACCTATAATTGCTGCATTGTTCTGATGTTTATCTTAGACCCTGCATGAGTGGTTTTTCCTTGATGCTAATCCCATTAGAAGTAAAATGGACCACAGTTTTGAATCTCTCTGTTCCTTTAAAAAAAAAAAAAAAAGTTAATTGACAAGCTGTTTAATATAAGATGCCATTTTACAGATGACTAGATTGAATAATAAAAGAACTAAGGTTGAAAATGAGCTTTTACCTGTTTCGCACCTATATATACATACATACATACATATATATATATATTCAGAAATTTTTCTAAAAGGGTAAAATAACCACCAATACCTTATGCATATAAAGATGAAGCAGACTTTAAAAAGACCAAACGCAATAAGAATCTCTCATACTATACCAAATTTATCTCAAAAATAATCTTTTTGTTGAGACCCTAATACCCTCGCCTTCCTCACCATCTCAACTATTCTCTCACCTCCTCTCTCCCTGCCTGCCTCCCTGAGAGGACTCTTACACACCACTCTTTGTTCTGTAAAGGAATGCCTGGAATGGACACAAGGTACTGTGTCTTGGAGCTCAGTGTCTTAATTTTAGAAGCTTGAAAGGGTATGAACTACAACGTAGGGGTCTGGAATGACAGGCAGGGCTATGAACTACAACATCAAGCCGCCTAATCCTTTTGAATATTGGAGGGAAGAATTGAGTCCTTCTTTGGAGTTTTTCCAACATCCATTACTATTTTTAGGTAGTTTCCAGGTACCTAATATATTCATTCCTATAGGCCATTCTATTTCTGAGAAATAGAAAAACAAAAGCCCCATTCACAGGCTGATTCTAAGTTTGTCCACAAGTAATGATTTCCATGCATCGTCACTGCAGAAATAATAAAGTGTCATGTCTCATGAAGATGATTTCTGACTAAGCCTCACTTAATCTTTGATCACATGAAAACATTCTAATTTAAAGCAACTAATAACAGCTGTTAGATACCTAATGCAACATTTAAAATAACTAAGTACTGCTATAACTAAATGGATTTCAGCAATGATCATCAATGGCTACTCACATCACAGACGGCTAGCTATCCTGTGTCTCCTAATGAAAATACACACATTTACATAAAAAGTATTCTTGCCTTCCCTTGTTTCCGTCCCCCCCCCTCCAAGAAAATCCTTGCACCTGTTCAGTCTCCTAAATTAGTGGTTCTCAACTGGATGATTTTTGCTCCTGGAGGACATTTGACAATGTCCAGAGTCACCATACTTGGAACTAGAAGATAAATTAAGCCCTATCTCTACTATACAACCTCAAACAAGTCACTCTTCTCTCTGAAATTTTCATTTATTCATAAGACATTATAATAGTGCCTGCTCTATTGTCCTCATAAAGTAACCTAACAGTAACAATTAGAATTTAATAATGCTCTGAAATTTACAAAATGCTACAAAATATAACATACGATCTATCATTATTATTAATCAAAAATATCTTCTTCATTTGCCTCAATGAAGAACCTACTGTGTGCTTTACAATTTTGTGACAATTTTAGATTGTCACAACTGGGCAATGCTACCGACATCTAATGGATAGAGGTCAGGGATACTGTTAGACATTCTACAATGCACAAGAAAGAACTGTCCGGTCCCAAATGTCATTAGTGTCAAGGTCGAGAAACCCTGCTCCAGGTCTAGCTACTAATTGCCAGGAAATACAGAGGACAGAGAACATGTTAAAGGACATCAAGGGACACAATGAGCACACCCCAGACTGTGGGAAACTCCAGGACAAGTGACCTGGGTTTTTTTTTAACAAGTAAATTGCAAGGGGTAAAGAACAGAAATAGAAGGAAACCCCACAAATTGAAAGGCTTATGAGACACATCAACTAACTTAAACATAAATATTTTATTTGGACTTCGATTTAAATAATCAAACTGTAAAAAATAACAAGATGATTGGGGAATTTTAAAAACTGGCTCGATGTCTGATTATTTTAAAGAAGAGTTGTTTAATTTTTAGGTGTGATAATGATATTATGTTTATGTTTTAGTCCTTATATTTTAGAGACAAATACTGAAATATTTACAGGTGGAATTATATAATGTCTAAGAAATATTTCAAAATAATGGGGAGAATAAAGAGAATAAATAATACTAGTTATGAGTTCATCATTGATGTAATTATTTGGTGCATACAAAGGGGTTCACTATACAATTCATACTTCTTTTGTATATGTTTAAAAAAAAAACTTCCATACTAAAAAACGTTTAGACAATAATATGTAAAAATAATAAAATAGCTAAGTAACCTTTAAACAAAAATAAGTTACACATTTCTATTTCTAAAGCAAAATCTTTTAAGAGCACAGACATACGGTTGAGACCTAGGTTAAAATCCTGGCTCCCCTACTCTTACATCTTGATAATCTTTACACTCTCTGTAAAACAGAGCTGGTCCTCATACCCGCCTTTCAGCATTGATGTGAAAAGTGGGCAAGATGGTGGCTGGTGCTCGGTGACTGGCAGTTCCCTTTCCCACTTTCCACAAGAGCTTTAAACAAAGAAGGAAAACAAAATGGGACCACTCCTGCGACCCGTCCCCTATACTAACATTTTCTAAGGACTTTGATCCAGGCCATTCATTTCCTTCCTGGACATATCTGACTGTGACCAGATCAAAGCACTAACAAAGAATAAGAAGATTCTTTTCTACCTTTCCCCTGATTTCTGAGGTTTTTTTTTTTTTTTTTTTTTTTAACACTCCTTCATAAATGAAACTTAGCAATCAATAAACAAGGTAGAGGGAAATAGGAAAGAATACCTCATTGCAAAATCCCTCACATGCATGTGATTCATTTTAGGCCACAATGTGCCCTGAACAGTTCATAACTTATATGATTCCAGAAACAATAAGCCAAATTTGGTTTTCTTTCCTTAGTGAATCATTATTTCACCAACTATTTGTACTTAAGTTTTTTAATTAAAAAAAAAAACTTGATTAAAATCTCCTGCCCAGATATAATAGCTTACAAATCTCACTTCCTCTGCTTCATTCCCTTTTACAGCAGCTACTTGCATATTCGTAGCCTGCCAGGTTTTTGCCAGAAGGTTCACTGGCAAAGTTGTGAGCCGGTTGTATTAGTGACTTTAGACTTGGCTGCAAACATTCTGTTTCAGCTGACTTTTATTTTCCCCAAAGTAGCAGCTCCTTTAGTTCCACTGCATTTGCAATGAAGCACTCATTTTCATCTGCTTGTAAATAAGGGATAAAGACACAGACTTTTGGCTGGTGGTCTCTTAACTCGTACAAGATAGGACTTTCTCCTTCTGTAAATAAAGCCCTCCATGAAGAGCAATCACCATACTTGGAACTAGAAGACAAATTAAGCCCTATCTCTACTATACAACCTCAAACAAGTCACTCTTCTCTCTGAAGTTTTCATTTATTCATAAGACATTATAATAGTGTCTGCCCTATTGTCCTCATAAAGGAACCTAATAGTAACAACTAGAATTTAATAATGCTCTGAAATTTACAAAATGCTACAAAATATAACATATGATTTATCATTATTATTAATCAAAAATATCTTCTTCATTTGCCTCAATGAAAAACCTACTGTGTGCTTTACAAAGCACTGAAAGTAGAATCCTCGACCCCTGAACTTGCTATTCTGTGGCATCCAGACACACGCTACCATCTCTAAACTTGCCAGAGTTTAGTCTAAATTCTTTGCATAATTTCCAGAGTGAAGGTAAATCCAAAGTGGAAACACTGTAATCTCTTTCAAAAAATAAAGACACATGCACACGTATGTTTATTGTAGCACTATTTATAATAGCAAAGACTTGGAACCAACTCAAATGCCCATCAATGATAGACTGGATAAAGAAAATGTAGCATATATACACCATGGAATACTATGCAGCCATAAAAAGGAATGAGTTCATGTCTTTTACAAGGACATGGATGAAGCTGGAAGCCATCATTCTCAGCAAACTAACACAGGAACAGAAAACCAAACACCACACGTTCTCATACATAAGTGGGAGTTGAACGATGAGAACACATGTATACAGAGAGGGGAACATCACACACCGGGGCCTGTCAGGGGGGGTGGGGGTCAAGGGAACGGAGAGCATTAGGACAAATACCTAATGCACGTGGGGCTTAAAACCTAGATGATGGGTTGATACATGCAGCAAACTACCATGGCACGTGTATATCTATGTAACAAACCTGCACATTCTGTACATGTACCCCAGAACTTAAAGTAAAATAAAAAATAATTAAATAGATAGATAAATAAGAATATTTAAGATGAAAATTAGAACAGAACTATACTAGGAACTGTGCAAGGAAATGGAGAGACAAGGACAAATAGCACAGACGCTTCTCTCAAAGAAAAATAACATGCAAGGAAAAAAGCACTGGAGAAGCATCTTTTTTAAAAATGCACCATGTGGTCATGGTATGGATGGAAGTATAGGTCTTGCCTTTGCACATATACAAGTATGTCTTCCATGAACAGTACAGTTTGAAATGTACAGTGACTAGAAACAATTCGCTTGCCATAATCAACGTATGTTAGCTCCTACCCTAGTCACGGCACCATATTGGGAAGTTTAACAAAGTTTACACAAGATAGCTCTTTTATCAGAAAGCATAAAATCAACCATTTGTATCAAAGGAAGGAATTTAGAGACAATCCAGAGAACTAAAATTAAATCAGAATTATAAAACAATAGAGGCAATATCCTGTGAGAATAGGCTAAAACCTTGAATTTTCAGTCGGAGACATAATAACTGAAAATAATAACTGAAAAGTTTATGATCAAGGTTTCTAAGGTACACAAAAATCTGCTCACCAATTAACGGAATACTGGGATAATTCCTTGAAGTTTGAAATACAAATTTAAGAGCAAACAAAAGGAAGTACAGTCATGAACCGCATATGGCTCTTTTGGGCAACGACAAACAGGATGGGCTACATGTACTACGATGGTCCCCTAAGATTATAATACCATATTTTTGCTGTACCTTTTCTGTTTACATATGATTAGATACATAAATACTTAACATTGTCTTCCAATTGCCTATAGTATTTAGCACAGTAACATGGTGTGCAGGTTTGCAGCCGAGGAGCAAGAGTAAATGCCTAGGGTATATACTGTTTACCCTGCGTGTGCAGTAGGTTAGACCATCCAGGTTTGCTTAACTACACTCTATCGTGTTCACACAACAACATAATTGCCTAACAACACGTTTCTCAGAATGTGTCCCCCTCATTAAATGACACATGACTATATCTTTACACAGCACCTAGTAAACTTATGAAATGCAGGAGTGCACTAAAAGGCCTGTCAGAAATATATATATTATATATATATTAAAAACATATGTAAACATATATATATTAAAAACTCAAGGAACTTATGGAAAAATTCATAAATGATAGACTTGTAAGAGCTTTTAAGAGAAACTGGGGCCAGACACGGTGGCTCATGCCTGTAATAACAGCACTTTGTGAGGCCGAGGCGGGTGGATCACCTGAGGTCAGAAGTTCAACACCAGCCTGACCAACATGGTGAAATGCCATCTCTACTAAAAATACAAAAATTAGCCAGGCATGGTGGCGCACGCCTGTAATCCCCGCTACTCAGGAGGCTGAGGCAGGAGAATTGCTTGAACCCGGGAGGCGGAGGTTGCAGTAAGCCAAGATCACGCCACTGCACTCCAGCCTGGGCAACAAGAGTGAAACTCCTTCTCAAAAAAATAAAAAATAAAAAAGAGAGAGAGAAAGAAACTGTGGTATGTCTGAGATTAAAGACAATTACATGGACTATAGGACTGGCACAGCAGAATAATTCCTATCTTCTCATATCCTAACAGTTCTATAGAAGCCTCGAAAAAGGAAGATTGTTCTTTACTTACCTGTTACTACATAATGAACTATAATTGCACTTTCTTATTTTGGTGTGGTAATATTTATACATTATACATAGAGTACTATGATTTATATGTCTTATTTTGTGGTGATCAGTTACAGACAGACATAGTATGCTGCTGTTATAGGAAAAGCCATTTTCAAAATGTAACACTTTTCCAAAGCTAATCTGAAAAATGTTGAGTCCATAAAAGCAGGAAAACTAGTGAGAAATGTGACCTAGAAACTTACTATAGCTGTGTAATAACAGTTAAAATTGACCAAACTAGATTCTGTACTCGATGTATTTAACTATCTTTCCTGTTGGAATCTATGTTCATGTTAAAAGTTTCTTACCATAAAAAATACAGAAACTTGATGCACTAAGGCAGGACACTCTTAGAATGTCTTGTTAAAAATAGACTCTTATCAGAACATCACCCCTAATCCACAAAAGAATCTGCCAAGAGATTGCAATAACAAGAGGCATATTGTAGGCATTTATGTCCATCAGCAAATCTAACAAATTGATTAAAATGTCAAAGGGACAAGGGTGAAACCAAATACAGTGCAAGGACTAAAACAGACTCACGGCAGTCATTCTCGTCAGCTCCATCTGGGCAGTCTCTGACGTGGTCGCATCTGTATTCACCTGGGATACACTGACCGTTGGAGCATGTTATCTGATGACTTGAGCATGTACTTTGTGCTGTTAAGAGAAAAAATTATTACTTAATTTATAATTATTGCTACACACAGACTAATCTATTGGCATTAACAAGGATATTGGAAAGCATAAAGTTCATAGGGACACAAGATAAAGTACCCGACGACCACCAAGCTGAGCTTACAATGCAAAAGCAAAAGTATAATACTATCAAAATGCCCAGAGAATAGTGTCCACACTCAAGCATGCTACATACACAATTACATTATCAACATGTGTAAAGAATACAATATAGATTTTTAAACTATATGGTGAAAAGGTTAATGAAATAAAAATTTTGCAGATATAGGTATTAACCAAGGACGGGCAAGGTCCCCCCAACCCACCCATTGAAATCCTAGTATAAACAAGAAGGAAATATACCAAAGCTTTAATAGCAGTTATTCCAGAGTGGTGTGAATATGAATATGAGTGATTTTATTTTTTCTGTATAGTTTCCTCTATTCTATAAACTGTTTACATTGACCATGTATCAATTTTATAAAGAGGAAAAAAAATTTTAAGCTAGCTTGATTTTATCCCATGTTGATTAACACAGGTAAAAGCAGGGCATCCTCAGTTCATCAAATTTGCTTCCAGATAAAACAGATAAAATCCAGTGAATTGATGCCCACAAGCATGATGTGAAAGCTATCCTGTAAATCTGAGGCAGGAATTACCATAACATGGTAACATTATCTTATCGTGGGATTTTAAATCATCTACATATAAAGAGCTTTGGGGGTAAACGTTATCCTCTAAAAATTATAATATAATCCCCTGATGGAAGAAAAAATGTTTGCCCTCAATTTTTACAGAGCTTTTTATACTTACATATAGTATAGATATTTAGGTTCAGCAAAACTTGGTTTTCTGATAAAATTAGATATCTGTTAAGGAATGTACGACCAAAACTTAACATGAAAAACCTTTTCAAACAACAAGTAAACCTGGCACTATGGCTCGTGCCTGTAATCCCAGCTACGGGAGACTGAGGCAAGATCACTTGAGGCCAGGAATTCAAGACTAGCCTGGGCAACATAGTGAGATCTTTATATCTTAAAAAAAAAAAAAAAAATTGGGCACAGTGGCTCACTTTCAAGTAGCTATAGTCCTAGCTACTTGGAAGGCTGAGGTAGGAGGATCACTTGAGCCAAAAAAAATCTTCTCCTTTTATGTAGTTATAGTGAGCTATAATCACGCCACTGCACTCCAGCCTGGGCAGCAAAGCAAGACCCCTGTCTCTAAAAAAAAAAAAAAAAATGTAAAAGATAAGTAGACAGTGACAGTTTTCAAGGTGGTTACTTGAAAATTCCAACATAAAAAAATTATCATATGATAAGATATTTTATAAAACCATAATTAACACCCTTCTCCATGCTTAATTGATTATATCTTCCTTGTCATTTTGTTCCTTCTTTCTGTTTAATTAATAAAATAGTGTCATATAATTCTGGAATAGCAAACAAAATTTTTCCAGTCAGCCTATTTCTAACACTAAATAATTTCATATTTTCTCTAAGTACCTTATACCTGTGGGTCCAATTTTACTTCTATTAATAAAGGTAGAATAGGTAGATTTTTCCAGAAGGCACTTAAATGTCTGAATTATGCCCATGGCAGAGAGACAATTTTATCTGAAAAAGGTTAAAGAGATTAATACTTCCTCATTAAATTTCCATATAATTTATTTAAGTATATATTGCCAATTTTCACATAAAATTAAAGAACTTTCTTTTATTCCCGAGAAGACAAGTCATGAGTGTCTCAAACAAAATATGAAAAGAAACTATGTCAGGTGTCAGTACTATTTCAATTACCTTGGCTTTCTTCTTTACATCAAGCCCAAATAATTCTAAATTTTGTGCTTAGGTTTTCAAAAGGCTTACGAAGGAGCAATTAAAAGCTCATTCAAATGTGAGGAAACAAATTAAAATTATATAATTCCATCAACCAATCTAATGCTGAGATTCATCTATTCATTAATTACACAAACATCTGTTGAAGGCCTATTATGTACCACACAGTATAGCAATATGGGAATCTGCGAATGAGTAAGGCACAATCCCTACCCTCAAGAAGCTCATAGTCTTCTAGGGGACACTTTAAGGAGTAATTAGAAAACAGTTATGAAAGTGGACTATAGGCACACAGGAATGATAGAACCATCAATCTGGGAACTTAATGCACTCTGGGATGGGAACATGCATGGGGACCGTTTCCTTGAAAAAGTGATACCTCCCTGGGTCTTAAAGAAGCAGCAGTCAGGTAGGCCAAAAGCAAAGAAGAACCATCTAGCACTGAGCATTCAGCATTCAGGCAGCTTGCACAGACACAAAAGGCTAGGACACAGCATGGCACGCCCACAGGAACTGAAAGCACTGCTGTGCCCAAGTGGCCACTTCAAGACAAGAATAGCAAATGATAGACATAGGAAAATAAGCACCAGCCACATCCTGGAAGCCACTGTAAACCATGTTAGGGAATTGGAACTTTCTCCTGGAATTAATGGAGAGCTACCAAAGAATCTTAGTTAGATCAGCATCAGTGTCAGAGAGAATCTAAGGATGCACAGGACTGGAGGCAGAGAGGCCAACCCAGAGGCTACTGCTGACACCCAAATGAGAGATGTTGGCAGTGGGAGCAGAAATAAAGAGATGGGCCAGACATGGTGGCTTACACCTATAATCCCAGCACTTGGGAGGCCAAGGTGGGTGGATCGCTTGAGGCCAGGAGTTGGAGACCAGCCTGGGCAACATGGCAGAACCCCATCTCTACAAAAAAAATACAAAATTAGCCAGGTGTGGTGCCATGTGCCTGTAGTCCCAGCTACTCAGGAGGCTGAGAAGTGGGAGGACCATTGGAGCCCAGGAGGTCAAGGCTACAGTGAGCCATGACTGCACCACTGCACTCTAGCCTGGGCAACAGAGCAAGACCCTGTCTCAAAAAAAAAAAAAAAAAATCTGTCATTACAAAAAAAAAAATAGAGAGAGAAATAAAGAGATGAACTTTAGAAATATTTATAAGGCAAATTAGGCAGGAGTTGGTGATTCAATGTGGGCAGTGAAAAAGAGGAAGGAATCAAGAATAACTTCCAAGTTTCTAGCGTGGGTGCTTAGGGGATTGTGATAGCCTTTTCATGCCAATTGATTATATAGTTCATGGCACTTACAGCAATCTTTCTTCTTCATCTAATAAAATATTTTCATTATGAAATATGTTTCACAAATTCAACAAGTAAAAGAGCTTCCATCTGCCTATTTCCGATAATTTAAGACTGATTTTGTATTTTCTGCCAGTGCCTCATAGTGGGTTAAATGCTATTTCCATTAACAAAGATAAAATATGTTGCCTAGCAAATATAGAAGGAAAATCCAGTTCAGGAAGGAAGATGATTATTTGCAGTTGGGACACCTTGAGTTCAAGGCACCTTGCAGAGGTTCAAAGGTAGTTGAGTATAAAAGACTGAAGTGTGGACAAAAATCTGGGTTGTAAACACAGATTTAGGTCTCATCAGGCCACAGAGGGTCACTAAAATCATGAGAATGGTGAGACTATCCTGAGATTATCTAGAATGAGAAAAGCTGCTCAGGGCAGGACTCTGAGCAACACCAATACTCAAGGGCTGAGTAGAAGAGGAAAATAAAATGGAACGACCAAAGCAGCTCAAAAGAGAGCCAGGACTGCTGGGAGTCATGGCAGCCAAGGGAGTGGTGTCAAGAAGGAGGAATGGTCTCCAGAGTCAAGTGCAGTCAAAATGCCCATCCAGTGTGACAAGGAAGGAAAAGTGCCCATTGGCAATCAGGAGTTCTCTGGTGACTTTAGTGAACACAGAGGTGGCATATTCTGTTTGTGGTTAAAAGATACCTAATGGAGAATTTTTATATCATTAAAAATGGGAGAATTGCCTTATGAAACCCATGGTCATTTAAAATGATGTGCAATATTGTTTTAAAATGACTGCTATAAACTTATCTCCAGCCTCTTCTCCCAAGCAGTTGCCTTAGTAGTTCCAATCCCCTCTGTATTATTATTAGCAAAGGGTCATCCACCACACACTGAATCGCAAAATAAAGCTCAGCTTTCTTCCCACTCTGTGAGAGGAATAAGGGAAAACAGACTCAAAGCTATATAGCCAAAAGATGAACAACCCATCATTTACGCATTTAGTATCTATTTATTAAGAACCTCCTCTCTACCTGAGAGAATGTCAGGTCTTCAGGATGCAAATTTTGAGACTTGAGCAGCTTTTACACAATCAAGAAAGGCCGATAGGATAAATATGGCAGAGCAAAAAAGCGAGGAAAAACTGGATAATGTTACTGAGCTGGGAATTAATCAACCCTAGAACAATCCTACAGTTAGGCTTCTTATTATGTGAGATAATAAATCCCCTTTTTGTTTAACTTTTGTGAGTTGTGTTTTTCTTTCCTTGCAGCTAACAACATCCGCAATGATACAAGAATGATTTTAAATTATACAAATATCCTTAATAGAGAAAGGAATGGAATGATACACATGAGAGACAAATTGCTCACAGGTCGCCATCTTATATTTACCCGACATTACTCTCATCTGAAATTATTTTCAGGCCAGGCATAGTGGGTCATGCCTATAATCCCAACATTTTGGGAGGCCAAAGCAGGAGGATCACTGTAGCCCAGGATTCTAGACCAGCCTGGGCAACGTAACAAGATCGTATCTCTACAAAAAATTTAAAAATTAGCTGGGCATGGTGGTGCACACCTATAGTCCCAGCTACTCAGGAGACTGAAGCGGGAGGACTACCTGAGCCCAGGTGTTTGAGGCTGCAGTGAGCTGTGATCGCACCACTGCACTCCAGTCTGGGTGAGAGAGTGAGACCCTGACTCTAAAAATAATAATAAAATAAAAATAAATAAAATAAAATCATCGTTAAACCTATTAAAACAGTTTTTTCCAGTTTGATCTCAAAGAAATTAGAATTTAAAGGTTTTTTTCGAGGTAACTGAACCAAACCACCTCAATGTCCAGGGATGCCTCAGTTGCCAAGATCCGCTTCATTGCTACTATTTTCTTTCTTGTTCCAATTCATCCTATGGTGGCTGCGGCAGCAGTCACTGAAGTAACCACCAAGAAGCCCTCCAACAGACCTACCTGCTTCCACTAAGTCAAAAAGAAGAGAGTTTAATATTGGGGCAGAGGGGGTGGAAGGTTTGAATACAAAGTATGCCACAGAGCCAAAGGACTCATTCAGCTGTCAACCACACACATGAAGACACCCAGCTATACACACCAATAGATATTTGGTTTCTTTCTTGAGCATAACATAATCAAAATTAAAGACTGGGAACCTATCTCATTTCCGAATTGCTGGGGTATATTCATAATTCTTCAGTACATCTGTACTTTCAATATCATCCAACCCCTGAATGAGATTGCTGGCATAGGTTCCCTTATGATTTAAGGCCCCGCCCCACATTTATAAAGAATCATCCCATTGTGTGTAACCTCTTTGTGACAGGTTGGGTTTTAGGTGTCCACAAAGCCAAGCAAGATTCCTCTCCAAACACTTACAGCAACCTTGATGTTCATCTGAGCCATCATCACAGTCTTGATCTTGGTCACACACCCAGGAGTTGGGGATGCATTGTCCCTCACTCTGGCACTTGAAATAGCCCTGCTGGCAGGTCACGACAGCTAAAACAAACCAAAAGAGAACTCATTATGGCAATCATCCTCCCCACTATACTAGCAAGCAATGCTTGTTCCAGAAGAGCGTATCATGTCAACTGCTCCTCAATTTATTTGAAGGCAAATAGTAAACAACCCTTATACTAGAGTCTGTGGATGCCAGAGTTCACTTTCAGATAAACTCAGCAACAGCATCACAACAAACTCATGAACCAAAGCAACTTAAAAACACAGAGAATAAAACAAACAGCAGACATACACACAAATTATGGTAAAGGTGTTAGATTAAAAGCTTCACTCAAGTAAAAATTAACCATGAGTTATTGTTAAACTATTTGTTTCATAATAACTAATAGTAAAGTATCATGATGAACTGGAAAATTCATGAGATTTGGAAAAGAAAATCCAGAATCAAATAATTATTATTTCCATGATTTACTTGCTTTAGGATCTTTGGCAGGTTCTCTGAACCTTGTATGCATCATAAAATGGGGACTATACTCATCTCACGGTTTGTTGTGAAAAATAAGTTAAATAATGTATGTGAAAGCACCAAGTAATGTTAGCTGCTCTCACTATTGTCATTGGTATTGTTGTTATTGTTATTATTTTTACAGGTCAATAAAATATAATACAGGTAACAATCTCTGAAGAGTTGTTGGCATAGCTGTTCACTTATTCCTTTACCCCAGATACACTGCTCTTGCCTTTTTGCTTTTATTGTTTAATTAAAATGAACTCAGTAAGCCCAGTGGAGGCAAACAGTTAGCACATGATCATGTCTCTACAAATATAGTTTAGTCCCTTGTTCAAAGTGTAGTCCGCAAAGTAGCAGCATCAACATCAGCAGGAAGTTTACAGAAACGCAGAAGCTCAGGTCCCACCTCAAAATACGGAATCTAAATTTGCACTTTAATGAGCTCCCAGGTGATCCATTTGTGCATGAGCGTTTGAGGAGCACTGTACAGGACCCAGTCCTTACCCTTCCTCCCAGTTTCAAATGCGTTGTCATCTAAATGACACACCAAAGTTTGACCGCTATGGTATGCCATAAGATGGCCAACAATTCCAAACAAAAATTTTTCACCTGCTTTTCTGATTTTTGAAAGAAAACCCTCATTAGTTCACCTGCTGAAATGAAGGAAATTGCAGATGTATGATTGATCACCTATGAGAAGTTGGGAAGAGCAATGGGATCTGTGCACAGACTTACCAACTGTAAGAACTTTAACAAATGACTTAACTTCTCCAAGTCTCAATTTCCTAATCTGAAACCTACCTCAGAAGATTAGTGAGAAAACTAAATGACAAAATGTATGTGAACGTCATTTAATAATTAATTAGATTTGAGGTTTACTACATTATCATATTTTTTAAATTTTTTAAAACTAGAATTTTTAAAAAACATAAATCACACAAACCAATTATGTGATTTCTTTTTGGTAATTCCAACAAGTTACTCTACATCCTTTACATAAAAATGGACTCCTCCTTGACTTACAAATCATAGTAGTTCAGATAACATTATTTTTTGTTTGTTCTTGTGGGTGCACAAAATTTGCAGAGTGAATATCAGTAATAATCACTTACAGGCTTCAGAAAACTGCACCCAAATATGTTTCCATATTGAAGTTGTGGTCAGGGATAAGGGTGAGATAGAAACTAATGTTCTATCATCAATGTGAATTGAACCCCTACCTCAGAAGGGAATGAAATCATTGTTAATGCCACCAGTTCTCTATTTAACCACACAGATCTCAAAAGACTTTGGCCCAGACCTGACTCTGTCACTAAAAGGCATACTCTTCTCTTTGTTGCAGGTGAAATCACCACGAAGCACTTACGTTACTCAAAATAGAACTTAGCCTGGCCCCTCCTCACTTACCACAACCAATTTCATCCGTGTCATCTGAGCAGTCTTTGGTCCCATCACACCTCCAGTCTGCAGGGATGCAATGCCCATTTCCACAGCGAAAATGCTCACTGTCACATTCTGCAATAATAGACAGAAATTTTAAAAACTTATGCCATGCAGATATTTAACCGAAGAAATATAAATTTTTGATAAAAATGAAAAATTATTCAACTAATTACATAATCAAAGAAATACAAATTAGAAAATTAGGAAAACATTCTCCCAACGATAATATAAAGATATTTATTTGAATATCCACAGGAAGAGAGTGATTTTCATACACAGTTGATTAGTGTATACCTTGATGGAACTCATTGGGAAAGCTGTTTGACAACATGTATCTTGCTTTTTAAAAACACTTGATCTTTAATTTAGTACCTTTACTTCAAGGATTTTTTTCCTAAGGAACAAATCAAAGAAGTAGACAAAAATGTATGTATAAAGATTTTCATCACAACATTATTTGTAACAAAGGCAATTGCAAACCTCCTAAATGTCCAACAATAAAAGAATTATATTTTTTACATCTCTTTTTGACATATTAGTAACTTATAAAATGGTTATGGATAAATTCTAAGTACTTAGATAAATACTCATAATTTAATGTAACAAAAACAAGGATGTAAGTTTTTACTGATAACAGAGTTACATATGCACAGAAAAAAAAAAAACAGCATAAAAAAGACCAGAATGTTAACAGTGCTTATCTCTGATTGATAACATCATGAGTAACTTTTCATTTGCTTGACTATACTTTTTTGAGTTCCTCACCTTATTTTTTAAGTGATTTTTTATTACTAAATCATATACAGCAGGTTATGACCTTTCATTCTTAGATTCAGACTAATATTTTGTCTTAATTTTTAAAAATTAAATTATAACTTGCCAGATCTATAAGCTCATCTCTGCAAACAATTTTTTTAAACCAAAGAGCCAAAAACAAAACAAAACAAAATCTCTGCAGCCAACCAGAGTATACAAACTTGACACCAAAAGTTTGACAGCCCAAGTGGCAGTGATAGTCCCTAGTGATACTGGAAGGACAATATAACTTAAACAAGCTCATTTCACTGAACAAATATATCCTGTGATTTTCCTAGGTCTCCCCAAGGGACAAAGTTCCCCAAATACCTGGCCAGTGACCTTCCCAAGCATTATGTGCCACACAGAAAAATTTTTCAAAGAGAGCAGCCACTACCAGCCCCACTTAAAGACTCAAAATTATTTTATTCTTTCACAAACTCATGGGACAAAGGAGCAATTTTTGGAGTTGGAAGAATAATTACATCTTCCCCATGTATTTAAGCAATCATGCTAAATTACCCATTTCAATTTTTAGTTAATTAACCAAAATTAGGTAAATATACAGATCAATTACCTACTCCTAAAATAAACAAGCAATGTGCTGTCCTGATTTGTGTAAATGCAGGCATATCAACAGCATGACATAAACATAGTTAAGTGATCTATTTCTAGGGTATATAGGCTACTTTGTTCATGGAATGTTCAAATCTGATTGTCTGGTAGTGACATCCTGATTTATAATGTATGCTGCAAATGGTCAGAAACTTCGCTTGGCTAAATGGTGGTACCGAGTGGTACAGGAGTACGTACACCCAAATACCTTCTATAGACTAATGCATGATGGTGGTTGGTGGTGCAGGTCTGGGGTTGGTGGTGCAGGTCTCTTATCAACTACCTTTAAAGCACAACAACCTCCCTTGCAAAAATGCCCCTAAGGAATGTACAAATTCACTCTGGAATCCCAGAACTTCTCATTGGATTTTGTTCTACAAAGCAATATTTCCATGGGAGATTAGGGGCTTTGGAGGTTTAGCTATTAACACAACATATATTAAATCACTTTTATCAATTAGGTCTATTGTTAGTAATCCAACATAATACATTTGTAAGTTCAGTGTATTTGTCTCCCTTAGTATCTGAGGTTGTAAAGGTAGTATCTTCTGGTTGAAAAATTATAACAATCATAAAGAACAGTCCTCTTACAGACAGTTTCATATTGCTATGGAGAAAAGAAAAGTATAAACGTAGAGACTGAGTACTCAGGAGGAAATTATCAGTACAATATATATTGCCTGTTTTGAAAATATATATAATTAATGCTATTTCTTTAGCAACTTTTATTACAAGTCCCATTTTTGAGGAGTAGGGTGGGGGGACTTGTTTGTTTTTGCCAAGCTAAAATGCCAAGTTAAACACGTCATGAAAAGAACACAAAATAGAGACCCAAAAGTCATTTTATAAAACACTTTGAGGTCAGTTATTTAAAATCACACATGTGAAAAATGAAACTAATGGGGAAATGTTGCAATTAAGTAACTTTTATAGGCAGTGATTTTCACACTTGATCTCCTCACTCCATTATCTAATATATCAAATCCAATTTACTCAGTTTATCAACAGATCTATAATTCATTTGTCAAATTCACCTTGTCAGTAGTAACTTCGATGCCTGTTTCTAACTCCCAAATGACTATTGTTTGGAAATATCTCTCCAGAAAAAACAAACTGATACTTTATCATTGCTGGCTGACCTCTCAGCAATCAGCCAAATGCTTCACTGGCCTCAGAAGCTCATTCTCTCATAAAGGGAGTATGTGTTGTTTAAAAATAAACCAAATATAAACCACTAGTGAAAAGGTCTGGATTAGGTCTAATAACAATTGCAAATGCCCCTGACTTCAGTTGGTCCATATGCACTTTATTTTAAGTGTTTTGTTTTAAATAAGTAGCCTTTATTCACAAGCCCTCCAAAAGTTTTATCTAGATATTATCTACCTTTTCGTTATTTAAGTATTTAAAGTTTAAAAAAAAAGTTGGGGGGGATGATTTCACACACTGGAGCCACCCACAGGGAGAAAAAAAATCTACATGGAGCCAGTTTTAAAACTTTGTTCAGAAAACAGTCTCAAAACTGCCATATTCAACCAATCCAGTTTTAGCCAAGAAGTAACCTTGCAAACAATCATTTACGTAACTTTAAAACATTCTCCAGGAGCCTCTCTGGTTTGGGGGCTGCCTGATTTAAAAAAAGAAAAAAAAATTCCCTCTAGTAAAAACCAAGGATGAAGGGAGGAAAATACAATCCACATTGAAATAAAAATGTTTTGTTAAGAACCAGGCAATCATCGCAAAGGAACCATCAGAACCAAATGAACACCCTATCTCTCAAGCACTAACCCCTGCCTGTCCCATGAATCAGAATAGATGATGCAAAGATGAAAAGAAGTACTCATATGGCGCTTAAATGGCACGCACCATTCTAAGTGCTCTGCCAACATTAGCTCATTTAATCCTCATAATAACCCTATGAAATAGATGCTGTTATTATGAACATTTTGCAAATAAATAAATTGAAGCACAGAGCAATTCAGTAACTTGCCCAAGATCCAATAGCAAATATGTGCAAAGCAAGGATTTGAATCTGACAGTTCTGATTCCAGTATTCATGCTACTTGACCACTACTCTATGTTCCCTTTCATCAAAAGAAAAAGTTTATTCCACTAAACTCAAGAATGAATGGAAAAAACTGATCCCCCAAAGCTGCTCTCAGTTAACATTAACTGAGTTCATTATTGGGCTGGCGTAGAATCCATAGTGCTCATATACTTCAGTTGGAGAAAAAGAGTAATCTACTTGGTGACTAACATAGCATTAAAAAATTATTGGGCTTCGGAAACATGGCAGCAATCAAAAGCAATGCAAAAAAAAATTTAAGCGTTTTGATATCTGTAGTAAAATTTGTATTAGACATAGGAATAAACTTGTTTCCCAACCTCAACCTCATAAAGAGCCCAAAGCTAGGGAAAAAAAAAAAAACAAGAGTAATCCTTTCTTCATAAGTAGCCATATTCCAAGCTTCCTGGGTAAGTGTTGGACTATGAGTGTGTTAAGATAAGATATTAGAGTAACAGATAGCGCCCAGAGAAAAGAAGTCATTTGCCTGTTTGTTTTCCACAGCAAGGAAAAATGCTGGATTGAGAACATTCCTCTGTGTCATTTACAGCCTCTGGCACAGCACCGGGTGCTCATGGAATAGCTAATGCATGTTCGTCAGGAAGTGTAGAATTCTCTTTGTAAAACTCTGCCTGCTGAGACCATTATGTATCAGAGATATAGAAAGCTATCAGAACAAACAATGAGACTTTAAATAGAAATTTACCATCTTAAATCCATAGAAAGAAAAATGGAATCTGGAATAATCTGAAAAAACAGGAATATCTAGAAGTTTTTATTAAAAAAAAAAAGAAAGAAAAAAACATTGAGTCATATTAATAGCAGTTTCATTCTTTTACCCTTTCCTTGTAAGTTTCCTTTTCCTTCCATAAATTCTCTTCTTATAAGATAAAGGCGAGTAGTAGTCAATGGAACATTGTCCAAAGTTAACAGAGTAAGGTAATTTCTATGGCAAATCCTATTTCCCCGCTAGATCCTCTTAACACATACTGGTCCTTCCAAACGGTTGGTCTACCTGAGGAGGTACAGTCCTCTTTTTAAAACTGTGTACGACTAAATCACATTTTAATAGTCACACCTTCACTGAACTCAAAGAAACAAACAAATTTAAGAGGCAATTCCTTAACTTATCCATAATTTTTGCTTCACTTTTTCTGTACTTAATTTTGATTCCTTTGGTATTGATAGACACACTTCTGATATTCATAAGTTGGCCGACAGTTCACTACAATTCCCATACCTTGCCCACATAAACAAGGCCAGTCCCCTTTTAAAGATTTAGGGTCACTGGCTTATTTCCAAAACTTTACACTATAGTGATGATAGCCAAGGATAGCAAATTATATGGAGCACCCCACCCTGTCTAGTGTCAAATTGATAGAATAGTCAAGGATTCAGTTAATGAAACTGAAACAAGACATGAACAGCAAACCAACCGACTGTTCTCTTTCTGTGCAACATTTTAACTGCCTGGTTTTCCTTACAGATCACCAAATAGGTGGCAGGAATTCTTTTGGTTTTTTTTTAATCCAGTTTACAAACCACTGAATAGACTGCTTTGTCCCAATTATTGTTTCAGAGCCCTGATGTTTTCTTAGAGGAAAACAATACTATAAGGACATTTCCAGAAGTCAGAGATTTGGGGACAAAACCCACAATGCAGTTTGATGCATTATCATGTAGACATAATTTAAGTGCAAAAATAAATGAATAAACAAATAAGGACAAAAAGAATATGATGCCAGATTCACTAAAGCCACAAATAAATTCATAACTACTATGTGCAGTTGTCCGAGGATCAGTGGAAGAACAAAGAAAAATAAGATATGCTTCCTTTTTGACAGAGCCTATAAGTTTAGTGGGGGCAAAAGTGATTTATATGTTATAAATTAAATATCCATGCAATAACAATAGCTGATACTGTTTAATGAGTACCTACTATGTGTTAGACAATATATAAAGCTTTATAGATATCCACTGGATCCTCTTAGAACTGTATGATGGGAGATTTATACTTATTTAACAGAAGGGGAACCTGAGCCTCGGTGACATTAACCAACTCACCCAGGGCCACAAAGATAGAAAATGTCAAAGTCTGATATAGTCCCAGGACCTGTGTGACTCCAGAGCCTGTACTTATTTCATCATTTCATGTCCTGCAAAGCAAATGACAGCATCTGTTCACCGAGAACTTGCCAGCAATATTTTAAGTGTTCCCCATGCATTACCTTACTTATCCTCAAAACAGCTTTGTGAGATGGTATCAATGGCCCCATTTCATAGATGAGGACAACGAGACTTGAACAAATCTCACAGCTAGTAGGTAGTGGAGCATGGATTTACACTGAGGCAGTCTGACTCCAAAGCTATGCCATATGACAACAGACAATTTGGTTCCAAATAAGCAATGGAGATAATAACAAACAACTGGCCTTGGGGAAAAAAAATAACACTGCAGGCTGGTGTCATCAGAGAAGACTTCATGAAGAGTTATAAGACTACATTGGGTCTTTGTGAATGAGCAGGATTTGGGGAGGTGAAGAGGGAGACCAGGCTTTGTCTGTAGGGTCAAAACAACTTGACAGGCCAGGCATGATCGCTCACGCCTATAATCCCAGCACTCTGGGAGGCCAAGCCGGGCAGATCACTTGAGGCCAGGAGTTCAAGACCAGCCTGGCCAACATGGTGAAACTTGTCTCTAAGAAAAAAAAAAAAAACTTGACAGAAGCTTAGCATGGGTGAGGGTCTAATAAGTATGGCCCACACAGTGGGGACCTCTTGGAGAGTGGTAGGCAACAAAGCTGAGAAGATGGAGAAAAAAGAGCTTTGAGTGCCAAGCCAAAGAGTGACTATCAAATGAGTATGAGGGTGATTAATCAGGAAATAACTGTGTTAAAAGTGAAGGTCACTCTGAGTAGGTAAAGCCTGAACTAGCATACAGACTTTGACCATGAGAAGAGCTTGGAGCTCCACTTCAATCCCCAGAACCTCACCACAACCATGAGCCCAGTGAGCAGGCTGGTAGGTGCTTCACCAAGAGGCTGCTAGCAGAGAAGAGTCTCACCTTGCAGCCCCTCCAGCTGCCCCAGGAGGATCCAAAGCAGGTCTACTTGCATGGCAAACTACCAACAGGTTCCATGAGGCAGGGGCCCCCAGTCCCTGGCCTACAGACCGGTACTGGTCCGTGGCCTACTAGGAACCAGGCTACATAGCAGCAGGTGAGAGGTGGGTGAGCAAGCATTATCGCCTGAGTTCCACCTCCTGTCAAATGAGTGGCTGTATTAGACTCTCATAGGAGCACAAACCCTATTGTGAACTGCACATGAGAGGAATCTAGGTTGTGCATTCCATATGAGAATCTAATGCCTGATGATCTGAGGTGAAACACTGTCATCCCAAAACCATCCCTCCCCCACCACCACCCCACTGTCCATGGAAAAATTGTCTTCCATGAAACCAGTCCCTGGTGCTAAAAAGGTTGGGGACCACTGCCTTAGGGCATTGCCAACAACATCCTAGTGACCATCCCCCACCATCCTCTCCAAGCTGGACGTGTCTGCGTATCCAGCCCACAGAATCCAGTCAGCTCTCAAGATAGTTGATCTCAAAGATTACTTAAATATTTGCTTAGTAATTAAAATAATGTGCCTTTCCAATAACCAAATGGCAGCAGAATGAGATGTACTACTTGAGCAGTCTCTCAATTCTGAGCAATGAGAGATTAAAACTGAGCCATTTATAACTGAGCTACCCTTCTCCATTTCCATTTAAACACTAGTCACCTGTCTTTCTCCCCTGCCCCCAAGGCTCTCACATCCCACTTGTTTTTTCATTACGCACCTCTCACCTCTACAATCAGGCAGTCCATCAGCACTACAGAACATTATAAGCAAAGTCACACTTCTCAGAGGTTCTTCGGAGAATGCTATCGCCATTTAGGTTGGGATAATTACTCACTTTGCAGAACTGTCCTGGGCAAAGCAGTATGTACACCATCCCTGGCCCCCACCTGTGGAACACCAGTAGTGCCCCGCCACATCACTGTGACAAAAAACACTGTGACAAAAAACACTCCCAGGCACGTCCATGCCGCTTGAGAGTGGCAGTACCACCCCCAGTGGAGAACAACTCAGAGCCTCTAAGCAGCTTGGACAGTCAGAGCTCAAAATTATCTTAGCCCACATGAAAGAGACCATAAAAAAAAACCATAATAAATTCTTCCCTTCTAAAGATAATAAAATTTCTTAAACAGCAATCCCACTCCTCCCCACCCATCAATAAGAGCACCTAGGATTGGGCAATTGCACACTGCATCTGCTAGTACCAGCAACTAGAAACGAACTCCCCTCGGAGTGTGATAAAGAATCTAAGTTCCAGAAAGGCCTGTTTCACCCTGGAATGCTCCATTCCATCACACGTCCACAGGTCTACCCCTTCAAGGGGAGGGGACCACACTGGAAAAACACAAGCATCTGAAATCCTCAAGTAGTTCATCATTAATATAAAGGATTGTGGCTATGAAAAACAGTCATAAACACATTTGCATTATGGTGCAAACTTTTCCCATCCATATTCATTATCAGAGCAAAAAATAATAATTTCTTCAAATGTCCTCTCCCCACCCCAACTGCATACACTCACAAAAAAATAAAAATATAAATTGACAATCACTCAAGTGCCCAAACATTCAAAAGAATGTCCAAGTTTTTACTAAGGACGCCGAGCAATGAAGATTTCCTATTAGTGAGCATCAAAGCACTGAAACTGTATTTGTATCAGTCTTTTCTGTGCTCCCCCTGAATAGCTCATGCAGTGCTTCCTCTATCAACTAAGTCACTGAGGTTCCTAAAGAGGAACCTTCCCTCCACATGGAAGGAAACTAAGCCCAGGACCTTCATCTCCTCTGCCCCCGATCCCCACTAGGGACTAACTGGTTATTTACATCTTTCATGGCAAAAGAGCTACACATACAGGATGTTAAAAAGAGCACTATCCAAACAGAAGAAAATTTAAGATGGCCTGTCTGCCCAGGTAAATAAGGATCCAATGAATCAAACTACTTGCAAGAATAGCATGCCCTTCAGCACCTGATGACTTAACACACCCTGTGCAAAAACTACAAATCATTCCCATTTCAGAGCACATTTTCAGTCCCAATCACCCAGAGAATTCCTATATGGCTTTTTGATTAGCAATATAAATTACTGGAAAATGGTTGAGTGGAATCAAACACTAAAAAAGAAAATGGACATTCATGAGAAATAGATGACAAGAGAGACTTTAGAAAGGCAGCTTTCTTGCTTAAGGCTTTTGAATGGTGTTTCAGACTAGCATTAATAGATAGCATCAAATTAGGGTTTTTCTGATTAATTAGGTCCAAGTGTTGAATCATAAATCAAACTGACATGGATATGTTAAAGCTATAAGCATCACTTTCATTTTGGTCATCTTAATAATCAGATGAGATCACCAGGTTATCAAATGAACAATAGTTTGATACTGCAAATTATGACAATAGCAACAAGAAGAGAAGAAATTGACTGTCAATTGGTAGGTTTGGTAATTCCCCATAGTCATAGGCTAAATTATTTATAACTAGTAAATGGACCTTCTTGACTGAATCATACAAACACCTTGCTGTATTCCTTCTCCCTAACTCCATGTTATTTAGCTCTTGACTATCGCAATAGTTACAACAAACTCTAAAGACATGAGAAGAGAGAGAAGAGGCAAAAATAGGGAGAAAAGAAAAAGGGAGAGAAAAAGAGAGAGGGCAGAAAGGAGAGATGTTAAGGTTAGCAATCAGTGTCCAGACAATAAATTTCATAAGACCTAGCATCTTGCATCCTAACCTTGGTTTAAATGACACCTGGCATCTTGCACCTCAACCTCAATTTTGTACCCAATGGCAACCCACCCTTATTTGGCTACGGCCCAAATTCAGACTGAAGCAGTATGTAATTGCTAAGTGGGCTTATAAGTCACAAGTTACATGATAGGAACTAAATAACCTCCATTCTAAATGTGTAAATTTTCAGAAAGTAGAGATCTGGTATATACATAAATATATACACACACACATACATACATACATACACACACACACATATATAATTGACTCTAACGAAATCAATGCTTCAACATCAATAAGCAACTCTGACGACAACTCTTATCAGAAATGTTTACGCTTGGTGATGGTGAGGATCACTGCATTGTTATACACACAAACACTATACTTTATCCACAGTTCATTCATTAGATGAATAACTGAGTTGCACATACAGGCATGCCTCAACCTTGACCATTTAGTGATGGGCCTGTATGGCTTCTGCCAACAGAGTAAGAATTTTCTTAAACTATTAAGAAATATTGTGCAGAAAGAGTGCCAAAAAGATTTCCAACAGTAAGTTTAAAAGCCTCTTCTTGGGCAGTAAGTACTGATAAACATCTAGTAAACTGAAGTCAACATTTTTAATAAAAATGTAATATGTCATTCCCTTTTTTAAAAACTGGTTTTGCTGCTGTTTTACACAATATTTTTGTATTTTTCCCCTTTAGTGACAAGTTATGCCTTGGAAAGGATTTTGTAAGCAGAAAGTTCAAAATTCTCCTGCCATGACCTGGATATATGAAATATAAAGAACAGAACAGATGAGACGAAGTGACCTCTGTATTCCCACAGCCTGTTACAGGATCTCCTAGTACCCAGCCTATCCTCAATAAATGAACTATATATGGTGTGTTAGAATATATGTGTGTAACCAAGATGATGTCCAAAAGACGGCAAAGAGATCTACAAGGAAGGTAGGAGGGAAGGAAGAAAGGAAGGAAGGAAGGAAGGTAGGAGGGAAGGAAGAAAGGAAGGAAGGAAGGAAGGTAGGAGGGAAGGAAGAAAGGAAGGAAGGGAGGAAGGAAGGAAGGAAGGAAGGAAGGAAGGAAGGAAGGAAGGAAGGAAGGAAGGGGTGGGAGGAGGGAGGGAGGGAGAGGGAGGGAGGGAGGAGGAGGAGGAAGGAAGGAAGGAAGGAAGGAAGGAAGGAAGGAGGGAAGGAAGGAAGGAGGGAAGGAAGAAAAGAAGGAAGGAAGGAAGAAGGAGGCAGGTAGGGAGGGAGGGAGGGAAAGAAGGAAGGAAGGAAGGAAGGAAGGGAGGGAGGGAGGGAGGGAGGGAGGGAGGGAGGGAGGGAAAGGGCTACAAGAGTACATCTTACCCTACCATCAAAAACTGTAATTTGTATTAGAAGCGATTTACTAATATAGCATAATCATGATTTTAATTTCCCTATACAGAAACAAATGTAACACCAAATCATTGCCTTGTAAATCTATAAAGAAGGGATCCATCAACACCCTGTCCACAGACTGAGCAAAAAGAACTTCAGAACATGCCTCACCAGCAGGTTATCTTTACGCCAGAAGTCCCTTGGCCCTGGTTTGTTATGCTTGGGCTCAAATAGCATGAGCAGGTCTCCAAACCACTTTCAGGCTCTGCCAATGTCATCACTTTGTGTTATAACGTGATTGTGATGATTTGAAACAATCCAATAGCTTGTTGACACAGAATCAACAATATTACATTGTCACCAACCGATACCCACATGTAATAAAGTGGTGTTCAGGTTTCTGCACAGACATGATAAATTTATAATGACCCCATATTAGTAGCAACATGAATAAAATTACAAGTTTATCTGCAATGATTGTCAGAAATGGAAGGAAAAAAAGCAGAGTATATTTCCTAAGATTTTGCCTACTCTGTGCTTTAAATATCATTAGCAATTACAGTAAAAAACCGTTATCACTATTATAAATATAAAATCTTAGAATTTAAATGCTAAAAAAAAGTATGGCTTCAGTAATAAATTAAACCAGAAAGTGTATACAATAAAATCTCTACTAACTGACACACAAAAATTAAAGCCATTTGCTTACTGGAGTTTTGTTTGTATTATACTTTTTTAAAAGGCAATTAAATAAAATAAAATGATATTAGAGAGTTGGTCAAGAATAGAGTTTTCAGGGACCATCTCAATTCTGAGTGTTGGGTACCTATAGTTACAGTCTTGAATTAGCATGAATGAGTTAATATGCAGAACATGGATCCATAGGCATTATAATAATTAAGTAAAATTTCAATTAAATTCAGTAAGAATGGCTAAAATGAGAAGAATAACAATGGAAAAAACAATAGCCAAAAAGCCAAGAGATGTATGGCTTTCAACTCTGGCAAAGCACTGACTGTCCCTATGTCATTCCAGACTCTAAGTTCCATGAGGGAACTGTTTGTGTCTCATTTACCACTGAACCTTCACTCAATAAATATTTGTTACTGAGCTGGTTTAGCTTGATGAACTTGAATTTAAACTGATACAGTATGCAGTTTTCTTACCTACAAAGTTTCTGACCTGCAAAATCAGGTTACGGTGAAGATTAAAGAGGTCCCTGTAAACCTCTGGCACAATGCCTGAAGCACAGCCGTCCCTCCATGAAAGGTGGCTCCTTCCGGGGCATTACCACCACTCATCTAACATTCTAAGAGTTGTTCCCCTACTATCTGACTGAGAGAAACTTTCAAAATCTAAGCCACCTTCCTTGGTAGGATGCTCAACACTGAAAGCACAGATGGTGGTGGTTGCCTCCACTGGCCCAGTCTTGGGTCAAGGGCAAGAGTGAAAATCAAGATTTATTCTAAGACACACAGGTCAAACTAGAGTCAAAAGCAAGCTTGCTCCCAATTTGCTATTTTCTTGCTTATGTATTTTTATGTTGATTTTCTCGTTTATGTATTTTTCTATCTTCCTACAATGAGCATTTTTATTATTTTGTCTATTGTAAATCATTCATATTTCAGGTGATCCTCTGGAGTTTTACATGAAATGCTGTAGGTATATAATTCCAACACCAAAAAGAAATTAATGATAAATATACAGGCTTTCCCAGAATGGACCTTAAGTCATTATACTGTACATTAAACTTGGACATCGTTATCTTTCTATCATCATAAAAGGATTTCTGTTAACCTCAACTCATGCCTTGGCATAAGCCATAGAATTGAGGACATAAAGAAATTCAGGATTAATCTACTGAAACCAAGCTAAAAAGTTTTCCATTTAAAAAGTCTGGCCAGCACAGTAGCTCATGCCTGTAACCCCAGCACTTTGGGAGGCCATAGCAGGAGGATCTCTTAAGCTCAGGAGTCCGTAATCAGCATAGAGAGCAGAGAGAAATCCTGTCTCAATAGAAGAAAAAAAAAAAAAAAAAAAAAAAGGAAGTTCAGTGATTCTCCAGGTCCCATGTTTAAAAGAATTAATTTCAAATTTTTCCTAAAAGCATTAAAGGCCAGGTGTGCTGGATCACTCCTGCAATCCCAGCAGTTTGGGAGGCCAAGATGGGCAGATCACTTGAGGTCAGGAGTTCAAGACCAGCCTGGCCAACATGGTGAAACCCCATCCCTACTAAAAATACAAAAAGTTAGCCAGGCACGGTGGCACGCACCTGTAGTCCAAGCTACTTGGGAGGCTGAGGTGGGAGAATCTCTTGAACCAGGGAGGCGGAAGTTGCAGTGAGCCGAGATAGTGCCATTGCACTCCAGCCTGGGTGACAGAGTGAGACTTCATCTCAAAAAAAAAAAAAAAGCATTAAAAATATTCACTATCCTAATTCTCTAAACTTTCTCTTATATAACAGAAGAATGCATCAAATGTAAAAATATTCTTTGACTAAAATAACATATAATAATTCCTTTCTCATTCAAAGAAAAACTTAATATTATCTTAAGTTGCTACCTTATTTCTGGTTGAATAAGAATAGATTTACAGGCCGGGCGCGGTGGCTCACGCCTGTAATCCCCGCACTTTGGGAGGCCAAGGCGGGCGGATTACAAGGCCAGGAGATCGAGACCACGGTGAAACCTCGTCTCTACTAAAAATACAAAAAAAATTAGCCGGGCGCGGTGGCAGGCGCCTGCAGTCCCAGCTACTCAGGAGGCTGAGGCAGGAGAATGGCATGATCCCGGGAGGCGGAGCTTGCAGCGAGCCGAGATCGCGCCACTGCACTCCAGCCTGGGGAACAGAGCTAGACTCCGTCTCAAAAGAAAAAAAAGCACAGATTTACATAAACCTAGACATCCTGCCCCTGCAAAAGAAGGAATGAGGCCAGGTGCAGTGGCTCATGCCTGTAATCCCAGCACTTTGGGAGGCCGAGGCAGTTGGATCACTGGAGGTCAGGAGTTCAACACTAGCCTGGGCAACATGGTGAAACCCCGTCTCTACTAAAAATACAAAAAAATTAGCCAGGCACAGTGGCGTGCACCTGTAATCCCAGCTACTCAGGAGGCTGAGGCAGGAGAATCACTTGAAACCAGGAGGTAGAGGCTGCAGTGAGCTAAGGTTGGGCTACTATACTCCAACCTGGGTGACAGAGCAAGACTCCATCTCACACACACACACACACACACACACACACACACACACACACAGAGGAATGAAATACCCCATTGCCATGACCCCACTCCTATTCTTTTTCAGTAATGAAACAGAGAGACCTTACCACCCTCCAAAGTATTCTCCACTGCACAGAGCAAACACTCCAAACTAAATGCAACCCAACAAACAGGTACTGAAGCTCTGGT